>NW_026114249.1:0-16598 GCF_018139145.2 Gymnogyps californianus | reverse complement strand
CCAGGAGGAGCAACATGTGAGGGAAAGGATCTCCCTTCCCAGGGGCTGGGGGTCAGGGCTTGGCCCTTTGCCTTCAAGGAACACAAAGTTTACTCAGAATCTGTTCCTTTACATTGCCTTTGTCTACTTGTCATCACTTTCTCCTGTTTTCTGCTCTAAGCAGCCCCTGGGGAGGCTTTGTCCGTAATGTCCCTCAGCGGGACCCATTAAGGCTCCAAGAAACTTTGGAGTTGGCATCTGACTTTGACTTCTTGAGAAGTTTCTTCAACTTCCTCTCAGTGTCTGAGGTTCATGGACTCGGCACCAAACCCACCGGAGGGGTCATTAAAATGCCTTGGGCTGCTCCTCTGCTGCCAGGCTGTGCCGGACTCCTGGGAGGGAGGGAGCTCATGGCAAGTGGGCAGCACTGCAGAGAGACAGCTCTGCCCAGGAGCAGCTCCTCTGCAAAGCGCAGCAGGGCTGAGGGCACTGCCTGCAGGCACCGAGGGGAGAGGAGTGAGGCAGAGAAAGGTTTAAAGGCAGTCAGGAGGGGGCAAGTGCTGAGGCTCAAAGGAGGAGAAATCTTCGGGGCCCTTGACACAGTAAGTCTCTGGGTGCAGGGCAATGCAGCTGCAGTTTGTGGAGGGATCTCGTAAAGCTGGCATGGCCCACAGGAATCTCATTCCTGTATAGAGGAGGAGGACCTGCTCCAGAGCAGGGATCCCTGCTGCACCATCAGAGGACAGGGCATGACCGCTGCCTTCTCCCAGGGACGGCTGCAGGGCTATGAAGCTGGGTGTGCAGCCAGGGGTGCCCAGGGCTGTCCTTCAGAGCAGGGTCCCTGCACCCCAGGGGGCTGTGTGCTGGGGCAGGGACTCTGCCGCCTGCCAGGGTCAGCGCTCAGCCTGCCCGGGGAGCTCCCCATGGCGCTGTGGGGAGAAGCTGTGGGTGGAAGGAGAGACCCCCATCAGGGCAGGGTCCTTCTGCTGTCAGGAGGGTGCTGCCTGGCTCAGGGCTGCTCACAGCTGCACATCACCCCCACGACACTGGCAGAGGCAGCTTTTCAAGAAGCACATCAAGGCAGGGGCTACCTGGAAGGAAAGGTGCTTTCCAGGGTCTGTGCTTTCGGTTTCCTGCTGTGGCTGGGGGGGAACAGCAATGCGGCTGTCAGGTTTGGGCAAGAGAAGGAGACTCCTACGGCATGACACTGACAGATCAGTAGGTCTTTGAGGAACTGGATCAAGTTCCTTCACCCATTCATTGGCCAACAGAAAGCTCCCTCCTCTCTTCAGGTTTCTCTGACCTGACTTGCCAACACAGAGATGCCCCTGGGCAGCGTCCTGCTGCCAGGAGGGGTCTTCAGGGCAGAGCTGAGCACACAGCGGGTGGGATGGGCTCTGTGAGCACTGACAGGGAGGAGATAAGGGGAAAGAGAAAGGGCTCCCGGCAGGGACAGCTCCAGGCACCAGAGGCCTTGGCAGGGAGGGAGAGAAACCGGCTGACAGCAACGACTGGTGGGGCGGGTATTTGGGCACTGCCCTATTAGCCCTTCAGTGAACATGTGTTTTACCTACCAAGCCCCCCTGGTCTCCTCTTCCACCCAGCAGAGCCTCTGCCCTCAAGGCCCTGGGATCCAGGGCAGGAGCTGCCTCCTCTGCAGCCCCGAGCTCCAGCAGAGGAGACTCTCCTGAGCGCCCATCTCTCCCTCCCTCGCCTTGCCTCCCTTGGCAGAAGCATTGGGGCATTTCTCCTTCTTTCTCCACCTGCCCCCGCTGCTGCTGCTCTTGTTTTCAGGCTCTCTGGGGATGGGGGTCTCAGCTGCAGCTCAGCAACTGGCCCTGCAGCTCCTGCCATGAAGATGTCTCCATGGGAGCAGGACGCCCAAGCCCCCTTCTAGCCTGTGGCTCTCTGGGCAATGCTGTCTGTCCATGGGGTGGGGATAAAGCTGACTCTTTTTGCCAGACACCCCAGCTTCAAGGAATCAAAAAGCTCCTAGATCTTCCTGGGGAGGGGAGGTTTAAACTGGATTCCTCTGCTCTCAGCAGTATCCAGTTTCCTTTCAAGGGAACAGCTGGGTGTGATCCTCCTCCAGATGGAAGAGGTGCAAGCCCAGGGCAGCTGACAAAAAGTCTGATGGACAGGCTGGCTCTCCTCTCTCTGCACTAAGGGTCTGCCCGTTTGCATCCCAGGACTCTCAGTGTAGCACTCGTAGCGTAGCAGAAATGCCAAGGCTGTCTGCCTTCAAAAAGCACTCCTCAGGTAGGACAGGGCAACAGGAGCAAAAGCCAGACAACCAAACCCCCACAGCTCTGCTCTGCAGGCGGGTGAATTGGGAGGGGCAATGCTGAAATCTCTTTGATTTCATGAGGGGATTTAAACAGCGATCGCTCCGGGTTCCTCTCTGCCTGTTGGTGCACAGCAGGAGTGACTCCTCCAGAGCCCACAGCAGGATCCCTTGCTCCCCATTGCACCCTCAGCCACCAAAAAGCAGAGCTCCAGCCAGGGAGCTGCAGGAAGGTCTCTCTGGAAGGACAGAGGCTGGGGGGTGGGGTGGTTCTGTGAGAAACGGAGTAAGTTTTGCTCAGAGAAGTCAGTCCTAACCCTTCACTGCCTTTTCCTCCTTGGACAGGTCCCCATGCCCAGAGGAAGCAAATGTCCAACGGCAGCTCCACAACCGAATTCCTCCTCCTGGCGTTTGCAGACGCACGGGAGCTGCAGCTCTTGCACTTCTGGCTCTTCCTGGGCATCTACCTGGCTGCCTTCCTGGGAAACGGCCTCATCATCACCGCCATAGCCTGCGACCACGCCTCCACACCCCCATGTACTTCTTCCTCCTCAACCTCTCCCTCCTTGACCTGGGCTCCATCTCCACCACTCTCCCCAAAGCCATGGCCAATTCCTCTGGGACACCAGGGCCATCTCCTACTTGGGATGTGCTGCACAGGTCTTTCTCTTTGTCTTTTTGATGTCAGCAGAGTTTTATCTTCTCACCATCATGGCCTATGACCGCTACGTTGCCATCTGCAAACCCCTGCACTATGGGACCCTCCTGGGCAGCAGAGCTTGTGTCCACATGGCAGCAGCTGCCTGGGGCAGTGGGTTTCTCCATGCTCTGCTGCACACTGCCAATACATTTTCACTACCACTCTGCCAAGGCAATGCCCTTAACCAGTTCTTCTGTGAAATCCCCCAGATCCTCAAGCTCTCCTGCTCACAATCCTACCTCAGGGAAGTTGGACTTCTCGTGGTTAGTGTCTGTTTTTCTTTGGTGTGTTTTGTTTTCATTGTGCTGTCCTCTGTGCAGATCTTCAGGGCTGTGCTGAGGATCCCCTCGGAGCAGGGACAGCACAAAGCCTTTTCCACGTGCCTCCCTCACCTGGCCGGGTCTCCCTGTTCCTCAGCACTGTAATGTTCGCCTACCTGAAGGCACCTTCCATCTCCTCCCCATCCCTGGACCTGGTGGTGTCATTTCTGTACTCGGTGGTGCCTCCAGCAGTGAACCCCCTCATCTACAGCATGAGGAACAAGGAGATCAAGGATGCCCTGAGGAAAGTACAGGAATACACATTATTCCAGCTTTAATAAGGTGCCCACCATCCTCCTCTAACTCCCAGCAATTCAGGAAAATCCCAGCCTATCTTTTGTTCTTCTCTTTCTTTTGTATTTGTTTGTTAAACCTGTGAGAATATTCGTTGTCATTATATATTGTTCATACAACTTCTTCTTAAGCTTAGAACCTTTTTTTTCTGTCTGGTAAACCTAATGTACATCAGGAACCAGGCTCTTTGCGTAGAGAAAGAAGCCAGAACGTAATCATTTGCCTCTCCTCTCATCTCTTTGATCTCCTCTGGAGCTTGGGGCCCAGCCCCAGCAGGCAGAAGGGATTCAGGAGCCAAGGGCCCAGCTGCCCCATGGACGAGCAGCCCCAGTGGCCCTCGGGGCTGCCCCTCTCCGCCTCGGCGGGCACTGCCTCTCTGCTGCCTGTGAGTTGGGGCAGCAGCTTCCCTGGAGCCATGGCCAAGGACAGCAGCAGGACGTGGCCTTTTCAGTGCTGCTCTCGCCTCACTTCCACACTCTCCCGCCGTACCCTTGCATTTGTGTTACCCCTAGGCTCTTGTGTAACTCTGACAGTCCCGTTGTGTCCACAGTGGCATCCCTGTGGCTGCAGGCAGGAGCGGGCAATGGGAACCACTGTGTCAGAGCTGGCCTCCGTGCAAGCACCCCATAACCAAAGGGGCTCTTCAGGGCAGGGCCAGAAGGCTGGAGGCCTCTTCCAAAGCTTGTCAGGAATACACCCAAGGAGCTGCTCCCTCAAAGGACTTTTGCTCTTCTGGGGTTCTCCACGGGGACAAGCTCCGAGTCCCAGGGGATCTGTTAGGGACCAAGGGCTGGACAAAGACCTCCCTTCTTGGTTGCACATGTCCATGCAGACAGCAACTGCTCTTTGATTTATCTGCCGGCACTGTCCCACCTGCAGTGGGGCTGATGGAAGATGCCGTCCTGGAGAGGAATTGGGAGCTGCCAGGGTTGCTCAGGGGATCTCCAGGGACAGTATGTGAGTGTGGGTGGCAGTGAGTGGCACCTCATAAAAGGAGTGACCGTCCAAGGTGGAGTCTTCTGGAGGAAAAGGTGAACCTGAGGACACCATGGCTAATGAGGGCCCTGCAATGCCAGGAGAGGCTGTGAGGAGCCAGAAGGCAAAGGGACACAAGACTGGAGAGTGGCAGGACACCCTCTTGGAAATCCCGGGCTGGATCTAGTGCAGACCTCCCTTGCCTTTTGTGCCAGTGGAGACACCCCATGGTCCTGCCTAGCCCCTTCCTTGGCCCTGGAGCCATCAAGGGAAGATGGAAAGGGCCTCGCAGCAGTGAACCCCGTCTGCCTGGGTCTGCTTCCCTCCCCCAGCAGCACGGCCAGTGGAGGGTCACCCCGTGACCTCAGGGCACCATAGTCCCCTTGCTCTGCAGAGCAGCACCGCAAGCTTGGGGCCCTGCAGGGAGCATGGGAGGGAGCCAGGAACGGCCGGCCAGGCCAGCACGGACACGCTCACCTGGGAAGGCTCTCTGGGGAGCAGGGAGGACCCTGGAGAAGAGCAAGGGAGCATTTGTGTGCCTGCAGGGAGGAATGAATGAAAAAGAGAAACCTCTTTCTGCAGGCCCCAGCTCAGGGCCGGCTGCTCTGTCACCTGCCCAGGACTCCTGTGCTGGCCTGGGGAGAGGGGCTGACACTGAGGGGGCACAGTCAGTGTGTGGTGGGCATCTCCTGGACCCGAGACCAGGAGTCCTCCACTTTCACTGACCTCCATTTCCTCATGCCATGGTGAACCTCCATCCCTGGGGCTGATGGGGAGCCTGACACCCCTCCCTGCCCCCCAGCAGCTGCTGTGCCCTTCAGAGGGGCTGGGGCTGGGGGTTAATGCCCAGAGCTCTGCAGCACCGTGCAGTGGGCACTGCCATGGGGCCAGCCCACACTGGGCTGCTCTGCGGGGCTGGGCTGGGGAGCAGGCAGGGGAGGTGGGAAGAGCTGGGGAGAGGCTAGGTGGGGCTGGAAAGCCCCAGGAGAGGACAACACCAATGTTAGCTTTGATGTTTGCCCATGCAGGGTGAGGACACGCTCCAGTGGGTGTGTGGTGCAGAGCCCAGACTCCTGGAAGGGAGCCGAGACATGCAGCTGCAGGAGAGAGGAGGCCGGTCTGTGCCCTTGGTGGCATGGACACACCGACAAGGTGCCCCAGGGCATTCGTCACCCCCCAGCCTCTCCCATCGCATATTTCCAGCACTGGCCCCTCATCCCAGTTTATGGATGGTTTTGCTCTGTGGCCATCTCCTTCCTCCTGCTGGTCTCAGTGCCTGTGTCGGGGAAGAGCCAGCCCTGCCCAGCCTCTCTTCTTACCCAGACCTTGGCAGACCCCAGAGCAGGGCTGTCTGTGAACCCTTGTGTGGGACACGGTTGGGGCTTGGCTGGGGCCAGGCACTGGGGGGCTGCAAAAGAAGGAGGGCTGGTGGGGATGGACACTGAGGTCTGCTATGGGGACTCTGGTGGGGGACGTTTCCCCACCCCAAACACACCCTGTCCTGTGCAGTGTCCGATGAGGGGGGCCGTGGGAGCATGTGTTGGGCAGTGGGGCTGTGCTGGCGCAGGAACGGGTCACAGGTTGGAGCCCTAACACAACGATCAGGAGGTGGAAGCAAGGACAGGCTATGAAGGAGGAATTTAGAAAGATGACCTGAGCATGCAGGTCTGTGTTTCGGAAAGGCAAAGCTCACCTGGAGCTGATGGGGGCTGCAGGCGACATCAAGAGCCAAATGAAGAGCTTCAGCCACTGTGTTTGCAGTAAAAGGCTGGACAAGGCACAGGCTGCTGAATGATGAGAAGGGGTTCATAACAGCAGACACAGACGGGGCTGAGGCACTCAATGCCGCCTTTGCCTTAGTCTTTGCTAAAAAGGTCTCCCAGGCCTCTGCTCAGTGAAAGGGCTCAAGGAGGAGGAGAGCACGTATTGACAGGAACCTCAGGAAGTCCCACAAGGACAAGTGTCTGCCCCTGCAGGGGACTCCCCCTGGCAATGGCACAGGCTGGGGGCTGCCTGGCTGGGGAGCAGCTCTGTGGGAAAGGTCTTGGTGGGCAGGGAGCTGGACAGGAGGCCGCCGCGTGCCCTGGCAGCAAGGGAGGCCAGCAGGGCCCTGGGCTCTACGACCAGGAGCACGGCCAGGAGATGGAGGGAAGGGACTCTCCCCCTCTACCTGGAACTTGTTAGACCACATCCAGAACACTGGGTCCAGTTTCCGCAACCCCAGTGCTGGAAAGGTGTTGGCAAGCTGGAGCGGGTTTAGTGAAGGGCCCTGAAGCTCAGCTGGATCACTTTCCCTGTGAGGAAAGGCTGATGAACCTGGGCTTGTTCAGCCTGGAGAAGGCATGGCTGAGGGGCACCTCACAGCAAGGGAGCCCTCACCTTTTTCACCAGAAGGCCAGCCATGCATTGGAACAAGCACTGGTCACCCTGGGAGAAGGTACAGTCCTCCGTCCTTGCAGGTTTTCAAGACCCAACTCGATTAAGCCTGAACAACCAGGTCTGAATGTATACCTGACCCTGCTTTGAACAGACGGTTGGACTACAGACCTCTCTCTTTTAATGCTGCAGGCCTGATTATGATAGAAATGGTCAGACAATTTTGACAAAAACCAAAACAATGAAGAAGTAAAGAAAAAGATCTAAAGGGCAGAAATAGTTTAGTATAATTTTCATCTTTTGAAATTCTTTGTGTTCTTGTCCTCCTTGTTTTGGTTCATTCTGATTTAATACACCAGTCTTTGGGGGGATTTTGTGACCTTTTCTTTTTTTAGAAGGAAAAGCCATTTCCCAAACGGATCTGGGATGCAGCTACAGGGACACAGATGCCTCCAGTCACAGGGACACAGGCGCCTGGTGCCAGTTCAGGTGCCCTGGGACCCTCTGCCCGGCCTCTATCAGCAGCCTCCGAGGGGCTCTGGTCTTCTGCAGGAGACCTCCTGCCCTGTCTGACAGCGGCCAGTCCCAGGCAAACACCTCGCCTACACTGGGGCCTCTGCAAGTGGCACTTCATGTCCATGGTCAGACATGCCTGGAAAGAGGAAGAACTGCTTGCAACTTTTAAAAAGCACGTGAGCACCTTTTCACCAGCTGAGATAACTGAATACTTTTACTCAAATGACAAAGTTTTCCTACCATGCCAAAATGGGAATTTCCAGGAAGTATATTCATCGCAGGAGAAGAAATATGCACCTTCCCTTGTACTTGCATTGCTGAGACTCTGGCCATTATACCTGTATTTAATCTCCCAAATCTTTCCACTTGTCCTGATGAAACGACCACTAAAGGCATCTTCTCAGCAGACTATCTGGACCTGTGCCCTTTCCATTGCTCTCCTGTTCCACCCTCCCCTTACTCCTTGCTCAGCCAGATCCCTCTCAACCACCCAGGTGCTGCTTTGAGCTTCAGGGAGTTACAAGCCTGCCCTTGTCTCTCAGCAGTCTAATTGACTCTTCAGCCAACTCCTACATTCTGTTTATATCTATCCTTTCCTATCACTCTGTCTAAAACATTTCCAGTGAGGTTACCCCGTGTGGGTGGTGAACCTCACTGGAGGCAGCTTGAATGGAGCACAGAGTTGAGGAGTGTGGTTGGTTGGTTGTTAAATTTTACCATGCTTTCCTTCTGTTTGGTGGCAATGAAGAGAAAGCCTGCTGTGCCTGTGTGCAGCCAGGTCTCTAAGGAAAGCAGGTGGGAGTTGGTGCAAAAGAGGCTGTAACCTCCAGCTGCAGACTTGGGTGGAGAAGTCTGATGTCAGGAGAAGTGATGCGAGTCCCAGGCGGCCCATGAGAGAAAGGGTGGGGCTGGGGAGGTGAGGAGGAATGTTGTCCAGCAGTGCCTGCCTCAAGGAGCCTGCTTTTCCTATTTCATTAGGAAATCTTCTGCATCAATATCAACTGGAAAATGTTGTGAACACTTTTGCTGTGAGTGGAAAAAAGTAAAAAAAAAAGACTTCAAAGGAGAAATTCTTTTTTACTAGCTGTTCATACGATTATGTCTCTTAACTGCACTCCTGAAACCTCTCCACTTAGCTGCCCAGGTCTTGAACACTTGCAGAAAATCATGGGAAGAGACATGGCTTCTTGTGTTTTAACGAGCCCCATGGTGTATTTGGTGCCAGTCCATGAACCTCAGACACTGAGAGGAAGTTGAAGAAACCTCTCAAGAAGTCTAAAGTCAGATGCCAACTCCAAAGTTTCTTGGAGCCTTAATGGGTCCCGCTGAGGGACATTACGACAAAGCCTCCCCAGGGGCTGCTTAGAGCAGAAAACAGGAGAAAGTGATGACAAGTAGACAAAGGCAATGTAAAGGAACAGATTCTGAGTAAAGCTGGCTGTGTTCCATGAAGGCAAAGGGCCAAGCCCTGACCCCCAGCCCCTGGGAAGGGATCCTGTCCCTCACATGTTGCTCAGGGCTCTTCCTGGGGCACTGCAATGCAGGGATGTGCAATGCCAATTGCAGGACTATGGTACTGTTGTGGTGTAACACCAGCCGGCAACTAAGCACTACGCAGCCGCTCGCTCACTCCCCCACACCCAGTGGGATGGGGGAGAGAATAGGAAAAAAAAAACCCTCATGGGTTAATATAAAGACAGTTTAATAGGAGAGAAAGGAATGAAAAATAATGATAATAATAATAATATAATAATAACTAAAGATTAGACTATACAAAACAAGTGAGGCACAATGCAATTGCTGAGCACTCACCGACCGATGCCCAGTTAGTTCCTGAGTCGCGATCTGCCCCTCCCAGCCAACTCCCCCACTTTATATACTGGGCATGATGTCATATGGTATGGAATAGCCCTTTGGACAGTTTGGGTCAGCTGCCCTGGCTTTGTCCCCTCCCAACTCCTTGTGCCCTCCAGCCTTCTTGCTGGCTGGGCATGAGAAGCTGAAAAATCCTTGACTTAGTAAAACACTACTTAGCAACAACTAAAACAGCAGTGTGTTATCAACATTATTTTCCTACTAAATCCAAAACACTGCACTATACCAGCTACTAGGAAGAAAATTAACTCTATCCGAGCCAAAACCAGGACAGGTACAATGCTTATGGGTCTCTCCTGGGTGGGGCGAGTGGGAATGAGGTCCTGGTGCCATAAGGTTAAAGCGTCTCCTCGTAGGCCTGGTGGTTGAGATAACAGCCACAGCCAAGGGGAGAAAGACCTCGGCTCTTGGCGGCTTTTAGCCTTGCCTGAGCCCTCGATCAGCATAACCACTGGCTGTCCTATGGTGTCCCACCCTGGGCCTCTTTCCCTGCAGGCTGTAGACATCCACCTTGCTTCCTCCACCTTGCTCTCATCTGAGCATCTCACTACCCTTACTGACATCTCTCCGTCCTCCCTGGACGTTCCTTCAAACACAAAGCCATGGACTATTCCAGATTTCCTCAGGGTGGCCGATTAGACCACAGCACTGCCCTTGGAGTGACATTTCGTTCTCCTCATATCCAGTCTCAACCTCCCAAGCTGCACTTAGTGGCATTCTTTCTTTCTCATGCTCTTTTCCACTACGAGGAAAAGCTCCATCACCTCTTAAGCCATCCTTCAATCACTCTCAGACTACTCCTATACTGCCTCCATGCCACCGGGCCAAAGAAGCCCAGGTCCCTCAGTCCCTCTACACAGGTCATGTGCTTGAGGCCCCAACTCCCACCTTGGCAGACTTCCCCTGGACACTGTCCAGTTCTCCCCACTCCTCCCAAATGGGGAGCCGCACACTGGGACACACCCACGTGTGGGTGCTGTGCTGCTTTTGGCTGGGATAGAGTTCGTTTTCTTCATAGTAGCTAGTACGGGGCTATGGTTTGGATTTGTGCTGGGAACAGTGTTGATAACACAGGGATGTTTTAGTTACTGCTGAGCAGTGCTTACACAGAGTCAAGGCCTCTTCTGCTTCTCACACACCCCACCAGCGAGAAGGCTGGGGTGCACAAGAAGTTGGGAGAGGAAAAGAGGAACTAGTGAATGAATCCCTTATTTTTCTTTACTTGGGTGCATGGCTTTTGCTTTACCTGTTAAACTGTCTTTATCTCAACCCATGAGTTTTCTCACTTCTACCCTTCCGATTCTCTCCCCCATCCCACCACAGGGGAGTGAGCGAGCCATCAGCCATCACTTCCATCACAAGCACATGAACAATCCAAGTGCTTCCTTCTACCTATCACTTACTCATCCACCTGCGACCTCACAAGCACCTGCACAAGCCACGGGCCTCCTCCTGCCCTAGCACATCTGCACGGAAATACCACAACACAAGCACCTCCACAAGCCACCTCTCCTTTCAGTCCCACTCACATCCTCACAAAACACTCACCTCAAAACACCTTTGCAAGCCTGGGCCTGCTTCTGCCCAACCACCTCAGCACTCAGCACTGACATCGCAGGCACCTGCACAAGCCAGGGCCCTGCTCCTGCCCTATCACCTACTCACCCACCAGGGACATCACAAACACCTCCACAAGCCACCTCCAGCTTCCTGCCCTAACTGCTACACAGCCAACACTGACCTCACAAGCACCTGCACAAGCCACCTGCGCACTCCTGCCCTATCACCTCCTGCTCCACCACTGACAACATATGCCGCTGCACAAACCAGGGACTGCCTCCTGCCCTAGCAATGACTTGCCAACACCACATCACTACCAGCTGCACAAGCCAGGGGCCTGCTCCTGCCCTAACACCTGCTCAGCTCCAAGTCACAGCACAAGCAGCTGCACAACCCAAGGCCTGCTCCTGCCTTAGCACCTACTCACCCACCTAGCACATCACAACAACCTGCACAACCCACCTGCACGCTCCTGCCCTAACAGCTACCCAGCAAGCATTCACATCACAAGCACCTCTAAAAGCCACCTCTTCAGTCCTTCCCATTCACCTACTTAGGCACCACGCACATCACAAGGACCTCGACAAGCCGGGGCCTGCCACTGCCTTAGCACCTCCTCAGCCACCTCTGACATCGCACCTACCTCCAGAAGCCACCACCTTGCTCCTGACACAGCAACTACCCAAGCACTTGCCACACCCAAAGCACCTGCACATCAAAGCTTCCTGCTCCAGCCCTACCACCTACGCAGGCCCATCTCACCTCGCAAGCACAGCAACAAGCCAACTGCCTCCTTCCACCCTATCCCCCACTAACAGCAACGGCGTGCTTTACGCCCAGCCACCAACAAAGCACCATGCACCTGCTTGCTCCACTCCTCCCCTCCGGCGGCATGCGGACGACAAAATACAACCAAAGCCGCGCGAGTCCACACAAGGACATGGACGGATCACTCAACATTATGCTCACAGGCAAAACACACTCCACTTGCCGAAAAAACACATCCATTTAATTCCTACCAAGCAAATCACACTAGCAGAAGGAGAAAGAGAACCAGATCTTAAAAACACACCTTCCCCCACCCCTCCCTTCTTCCCGCCCTCACCTTTGCTCACCATACCTCCACCTCCTCCCCACAGCGGCCCAGGGCAACGGCGAATGGGGCTTGCGGGCACTTCATCCACGTTTGGCTCTGATGCTCCTTTCTCAGGGGGAGGGCTCCTCACACTCTTCCGCTGCTCCACCCTGGGATCCCTCTCACGGGGATCAGCCCTCCACGACCTTCTCCAACACCACTCCTTGCCACGCACTCCAGGCCTCCAACACCTGCTCCAGCGTGGCCTTTCCCACGCACTCACGGCCGCCTTCGGGCCCACACACCTGCTCCACCCTCGCGTCCTCCACGGCCTGCAGGGGAATCTCTCATCCACCATTAACCTCCATGGCTGCAGGGACACAGCCTGCCCTCTCACCACGGCCTGCAGGCAATCTCTGCTCCCCCGCGCCTCCTCCCTCTCCTTCTTCACTCACCTCAGGCTCCACAGCTTCTTTCTCACATCCCACTCCTCTCGTCGCTGCACCTCCCCTTCCTTCTTTTTCCACCACTCTTTCCCCTTCTGAAATATCCTATCCCAGAGCACCTACCACCGGTGCTGATTGCCTCCCCCTTCCACACAGGCGGGCCCGAACTGCAGCCGGAAAGCTTCTAGCAGCTTCTCACAGGACCCACCCCTCGAGCCCCACCCCTACACAAACCCCTGCCACACAAACCCAACACAACACCTACGACAGCACAAGCACCTGCACAAAACACAGGCCTACCCCTACCCTTGCACCTCCTCAGGCACATGTCACAGCACAACCACCTGCACAACCCACCTGCATGTCCTGCCCTAACACCTACTCAACCACCTCTCCCATCACAAGCACCTGCACACACAACTACGCCACCAATGACAACACAAGCAGCTGCACAGGGCAGGGGCCTGCTCCTAAACTACCATCTCCTTGCAGCATGGGACATCACAAGCACCTCCTTCAGCCCAGCCACCTCCTGCCTACCACTTACTCATGCACTAGACCTCACAAGCACCTGCACAAGCCAGGGGCTGGCCCCTGGCCTCACACCTCCTCAACCACCTGCGACCTCACAAGCACCCGCACAAGCCACGGGCCTCCTCCTGCCCTAGCACATCTCCACGGAAATACCACAACACAAGCACCTCCACAAGCCACCTCTCCTTTCAGTCCCACTCACATCCTCACAAAACACTCACCTCAAAACCACCTTTGCAAGCCTGTGGCCTGCTTCTGCCCAACCACCTCAGCACTCAGCACTGACATCGCAGGCACCTGCACAAGCAGGGTCCTGCTCCTGCCCTATCACCTACTCACCCACCAGGGACATCACAAACACCTCCACAAGCCACCTCCAGCTTCCTGCCCTAACTGCTACACAGCCAACACTGACCTCACAAGCACCTGCACAAGCCACCCTGCGCACTCCTGCCCTATCACCTCCTGCTCCACCACTGACAACATATGCTGCAGCTCAAACCAGGGGCCTGCTCCTGCCCTAACACCTACTCAACCACCTGTGACACCACAAGCACCTGCACAACACAGTTACATACTCTTGCCCTATCAACTACTCACTGAGAACGTAAGCAGCTGCACAGGGCAGGGGCCTGCTTCTAATCTAGCAGCTACTTGGCATCATGGGACATCAAAAGCAGCTGCTCAAGCTCAGGGCCAGCTCCTGCCTATCATGCACCTAGGACCTCACAAGCACCTGCACAAGCCAGGTTCCTCCTTCTTCCCTATCACATCTGCAGGGAAATAGGACAACACAAGCACCTGACAATACCAACACACTTCTGGAATGAATGGGAAAATTCCTGGAGAGCTAACACGAATGGACTTGCCTACAACATGGACAAAACTCCTCGACTAGCTACCTTGGAAGAGTCTGCAGCTGCTACTTTAGAATTCACTCTGTCTCCAGAGAAAGCCCATATGCTCCGCAGATGCCTCGGAGGAGTCCCAGACAGATACAGGGCACGGACCTGACTCCAACGCACACAAAACACCTTGGGTAGCTACCTTGCAAAAGTCTGGGATGGCTACCTGCGCAATTCAGCTGTCTCCAGGGGAGGCCAAAACACTCTGGACGTTCCTCGGAGGAGTCCTGAGGAGCTACCGGGCATAGACCTGCCTCCAACACAAAGAAAACTCTTCAGCTAACGGAAGAGGAAAATTGTGCTGCTGCTACCTGGGACTTTAGCTGCCTGTCAGGAAACTCAAACACTCTGGCAGATGTCTGGGAAAAGTCCTACGCAAAAACAGGAATGCACCTGCCCCAACATACACAGCTCTTTGCGTAGCTACCTTAGAAGATTCTGGGGCTGCTACCTGGGAAGTCGCTCGTCTCCAAAGGAAACCAAAAGACTCCTGGATATTCCTGGGAGTTCCAGAGAGCTACCGGGCATGGACCTGCCTCCAACATGCACCAAACTCTTGGGGGATCCACCCTGGTGGAGTCTGGGGTTGCTGCCCAGGCCTTCAGCTCCCTCCACAGCAGGACAAAACACGTTGGCAGATGCTGAGAAGAGTCCTGGGGAGCTACAGGGCATGGACCTGCTTCCCATTTCTATCAGCAATCAGTCATGATTGGAGCAAGGGCAAAGCCTGTATATTTCAAATGCATTTGAGTTACATGACTCTCAACATATGCCATGACACCATTTCACTAGACTGAAGGCTGACAGCAGTGTACCAGGACACTCCTTTCTGGACACTTCACTCCTGGGTAGAAATCCTAGACGCTTCCTTTAAGGACAGAAACCCAAAGAGCTAAAAGAAGTTCTTTAAATCAGCACAGCAAAGAAAAAGCAAGCAAGCAAACAAAAACGGCAGGAAACCCCCGAGGCACTAATGAGGAACAAAGGTCTCCCTTTGGGAGTCCACTACCCCTCACAAAATGGACAAGTGGCTTAAAAAGAGATTCCTGCAAAGAAACGGCACATCGAAGATAACCTTGATAACGCCAGCACAAGTGACCGCGTGGAAACGGCAGCGCTGACCCTTCTCCTGCTCCTCCTACGAGCTCTTTGCCAACCACGTGAAGACGCAAAACCAAGCATGAATGAATCAGATCTGAGAAGAGCCTGGCCCCAAAAAATTAAAAATGATCAGGAAGTCCGTTTGAAATACGGCTTCACGTCCACTATCGTGGATGATGAACCTTGCCTTAAGCACATGTCGTGCCTTGAGATAGGAGCTAAGGACAGTAGAAGTTACCCCCACGAGCAGATGTTCAAAACCAAGCACCAGAACACGCAGACAATCCTGCACCATGTTTTCAGCGATGTTTCAAGTCACGCGATACTCAGTCCACGACTTTACAAAATCATTAACTTAACGATAGCAGCCTCCTTGCAGGCTGCTTACTCAAAGCAAAAACCAAAAAGCCACGTACCCTCGGGGAAACCCTTGTCCTTCCAGGTGGCTGCTGTCTTCCCACGGCTCTTCCTCAAAGCAGGACAAATGACCGTGAATTTGGCAGTCCACACAAATTACGAAGCACACTTACTCCTCCGACAGTCATTACCTATGGGCCAGAAGTCCTCCACACCCAGAAGTGCCCATTACTCCTCCAGCAGTCATCCGCTTATGGACCGCAAGTCCTCCAGACCTACCTACCTCCCTACCTACCCACCCCCCACCCACCTACCGACTTACTGGAAATGAGTTGGACCACAGCAGAAGTGACAACTGGCCAAGCTGGTCACACACACCAGACCACAATGGTAGTTATAAGACAGAAACACAACATAAACCACCAGAACTGTAAAAAAAGCCAACCCGAAGCCACACATACACAACAAAGGCCCCTCTCCAAACCCTAAACGCAAACAAGCTAAAAAAGGACTTCCAAAAAGCAATCCACCCAGAACACAAGAGAAGCCAAAATAACATAACCCCAGGAACCCAGGCCCAACAAACCCAGATCCTCTCCAGAATAATAGCACGCTTTAATCCTGACTCACTTATCTGGCATCCCAGAACCCTACCACTCTGTAACCCTTGCACACTGTCACCCTAGCATCCCAGAACCCTAGCACATGTAGCCCTAAGATATCAAAAATGAACCCAAACTCCCTGGAGATCTCGGGCTGGGCCTTCAGGTGGCCCGGCTCTCAGAAGTCACAATCTGAAATGGAATGGGACAGCATCCTCTTCACATCACCTGTCACCCCCCGGAAAAGTGCCTGCCTTAACACTCTCCGGGGAGAAAGGCTGGGGCACTTGGAGACTTTCAACTGGCCCGCCATCCACCACGGGGCTTCAGCTCATCATTTCTGTGTCAGAGCCACCAAGCACATCAGCCCGTCCTCCCTGAGACACCCCTTGGGGCAGCCACCCAGAGCCAGGTGGCTGGATATGGCCTTTGCTTGATGGGGAGGTGCTTCCTGGGAGCAGGATCTCTCCTGGGGCATGGGAAACTCTCGTCAGGCCTGGATGCCTGAGAAACAGCTCTGCGCTGCTCCATCTCTCACCAAAAACCAGGGGCAGAGGAAGGCTGCTTTGCTGGCCTCCAAGACAATCAGCTCACCTGGGATGCTCTGTGGCCAGCGCGTGCCTTGCTGTTCAGGTGGGTCTCAGCTTCAGCAGCGCTCCGCAAACGTCTGTCACCTCCCTGCAGGATGCTCTCCAGTGC
>NW_026114248.1:0-16976 GCF_018139145.2 Gymnogyps californianus | reverse complement strand
GACTCAGCAGGGCTGGAGGACGCGGCCTCCCCGCGCTGCCTGCACTCTCGAGGGTTTCCTGGTGCTCAGAGGGGTGAGAAAAGCCCTGCGGAGCCCCTGAGACAAGCCCTCAGCTTCGGGTGACGGAGGGATCGGTTCGATTCGGCAGAGAGGGTGCCCGGAGAGCTGCCCTCAGAGACGGGTAAGGCAGGGACTTCCTACCGCACCTCTGGGATGAGCTGGAAGAGCGCGTTAGAGAGCAGCGTGCCGATGGAGAGCGCGATGAAAAACGTGAGGACCCGGCTGAAAAAGGCCTTCTCGGTACACGGTACGATGAAGACTCCGAGCAGGGAGGCCACGTTAATCATCGACACACTGAGAAAACCAAAGCCCCACACTGCGGAACGAGAAGAAACGAGGGCCAGACATTACCGAGGCTCTCGGCGTGGGGAGACGGGGAGGACCCCGAATCTGGGCAGGTGGAAAAGGCTGGCTCCGGGTCTACACCCCCACACCAGGGCCGGCCTCGTGGCACTGGGGCGTCTCTCCCTGTGCTCCGGACACTTCAACTGCGACACAAACCATCATTTTTGTTGCACGGCAGGTGGAAATGAAGCCACCAGGTTACTTGGAAGAGGCTTTCCCGAGCCAGCCCCAGCCTCGCGGCGTGGGAGAAGCCAGTGCTGTGCTCAGGGCAGCTGATCCAAGACCTTGGGCATCGTCAGGACCTGGATGCGTGGAAGCTCGTTTAGCATCTGCTGGTGGCTGGAGGGCAGCGGGTCCCTAAACGTGCCAAGTCACCCCCTCCCACCCACGGGGACTTGCAGCAAGGTTCCCATCATCCAGCTATCCCGGAGAGCCGTGCCGCAGGCACAGCTTCGACCTGTGGTGTGTGCGATCGGGGGCAAAACCACGCTGTGAGCCCACGGCACAAACCACACCGAGGAAAACCCGTCAGGACTCCCAGCTGCTGTAGGCAAGCTGCCTCCTCTCATCTCTGCCAGACTCTGCCTGTGCCACGGAGTCGGGAAGGCTGTCCCACAGGTCCTGGGGTGCCTCATGTCCCCGAGCTCCGTACCCAGGACCGGGCAGCGCTCATGCCCCGCCAGCTCCCCGCTTACCTTCGGCCGAGCTGGGTCTGCTCTCCTCCGTCTGCTCATTTTCCTCATTTTCCAGGTTCTCGGAGGCGCACGCCCGCGACTCCAGCTGCTGCAGGATGGTGGGGCAAAACTCCTTGAACTCGCTGTGCCCCACGGCAGAGCCCTCGCTCAGGTTGTGGATGGCGAAAAGCTCGACAGAGCTGAAGCACTGGGGAAGGGAAGAGACAGGCACGTGCCTTGAGACTCCTGCAACTCTGCAAAGAGGCTTTGGGGGTCTGCAGAGCCCCTGCCTTACCCGGGAGAGGTTCACTCGCTGCTGCGGCGGCTGGGAGATGTTGGCGTGCCCCACTCCCACGTCCAGGCGGTTCAGCAGGGCCTTGAGCTGCTTCAGGCTCAGGGTTTCGCTCTCGCCGTACCGCTGGAGGAGATCCTGCAGGAAGGAGGCTGCAGAAAGCCCCGGTCCCACGGCATCCCTGCCTGCCCAGACCCGCGGGCAGGGGAGAAGGCAGAGCAGCACGAGCAGGCAGCAGCCCCGGGGGCCCGCGCTGGGGATCATGGTGTCTCAGGGATGCTGGAAAAGAAGCCACGCGCTGCCGTTAGCTTTAGCATCCCCAGCGGCTCCGACCACTGCTCTTCCACCCCACAGCTCCATCAGGAGATGGCAGATTTCTTCCCCAGGGAGCCCCAGGCCGGGGTGACACACAGCGCTGCACAGTGCTGAGACCACCTAGATCCCGAAGGGGAACTCGACATCTTCTCAACAAGCGATACAAGACCAGCCGCTTCTCCTCCACCCTGAGCCAAACCCCCGGCACCACCTCCCCAAGCACCCCGCTCACCGCAGCCGTGTGCCGAGGGGTGGGGGGCTGCCGGGACACGGCTCCCGGGGGCTCTCCAGCTCCGCAGCGCCTCAGGATCCCTGGGGGAGAGCAGCCAGTGGTCAGAAAGCAGGCAGCAGCGTGCAGGCAGGGCTGCGATGGGGATCCCGCACACGTGCCTCCACCGGCGGTGCAGCCAGCAAACCCCAGCGCAGTTAATGCCAACGCCGGCTGCCGAATTCGGCTCTCCGTGGGGCGAGGAAGTCACACACCGGCCCCCGGCCACTCTAACGCCACGTCGGGTCCCCCTCGTGCCACCGGGGCCGGGACACACACCCCTCGGGGACCTCTGCCCACCCACGCCAGCGTTCGGAGGACACAGGAGCCCAGGGGCCAGAGGTGGCATTTTCATTAGGTTATATTTTAACTACGATAATTACAATGAACCGGGTACTTCCCAGCCGCAACTGTAGATGCTTTTATAGTATTTGCCTAGAATCAATCCTTGCCCTCTCCGCTCCTTTCATATAAGCCGGGAATCAATAAAAGCGGGGTGGCAGAGATGGGGGGAGCCGGGGCTCGCCCACCAGCACGCGTTGGGTACAAAGGAAGGGGCTCAGAGAGAGGGTGGGAGGCCAGGCACGACCCGCACGTCCACCTTGGGCAGCACCCAAGAGGCTGGAGCGGGGCCCAGGCTGCCTTCCTGGAAAAGCTTCACCAAAAGGTGGACGGCAAATTTGGGATTCACAAGGACAAGCAGAAAATAATTCGCTATCCGCCCTCTCCGTACACCCAGCAGCCATCCCGTTCCCAGCCCGGGGCTCCGCTCCCCTCCCGGTGGCTTGGGCACACGGTGCCTCATGGTTACCCCTTCCCGGGGGGCTCCTCGGGGGAAGCGGTTTGCAGCCCCGGGATGGTTCCCACACCATTGCGCACGGGGCCCCATCCAGCCCAGCTCTGCCCTGGCACGGGACCTGCCACCCCGGCCAAGCCGCACTCCCGCCGCCCGCTCCGGCGCCCCGCCATGCTCATCCCGTGCTGACGGCTTGCAGATTTCAGTCTCCTCCAAAAACAAGCCCAAGACATTTTTGAAGCCCGGCCAACCAATTGTTCTGAAAATAACCTGGGCGCGGGTTTGCGAGGCACGGTGCTGCCCGGGGCGGCGAGGCCAAGCCCGGCAGGACCCCGTTCCCCCTCCAGGACCCCGGTCCCCCTCCGAAGGCGCCCACATTCCCCCGCAGGTTTTACAAGCTTACCACCACTTTGCGAGCTTTGTTCTCCAGGAGAGCCCAGGCCTTGGAGGTTTTAGCCTCCTCCTGCCAGGGCTTAGCTCAGATGCTTTGGCTTAACCCCTCTCCTTCCAAAATGGGGGAGCGAGCTCATCTGGCAAGGTGCTGGTGATGGTAACACCCTGCTCGGGGGTACCTGAGGGACCTCTGCCTCTTCAGCATCCCCCAGCGAGAGCCGGACACCTTCCTCTGCCTCCCCCCTACCCAAATCCACCCTTCCAGACGGGTCCTCCCTGAGCAATGCCCCGTCACAGCCCCAGGAGCAGCCGCCGGCCCAGGTGGCCACGTGGGACATCTGGGTGGCCGGTGACTCCCACAAGGTACACAGGCGCTGGCACACAGCCCACGGTGGCAAAGGCCTGTCCTGCTAGAACTGCATCCCGGGATGGGGACGTTGGCTGCCTTTCCCTCTCCGTGCCGGCCGAGCGCTCCCCACGTCCTTCGTTCCGCCAGGAGCCATACTGCCCGGAGCACACCGATTATCACCAGCCCGTGCCAAGGCACGCAGCCCTCTCCGGTGCCAAAATCGCCCCTAGGGTTTCTCCCAAAACCGGGCTGAGCCGGGCGCACCCAGGGTGGAAAACCGGACCTCAACTTTTACCCGGCTGCCAAACAAAAGGCAGGAAGCGGTTTGCAGGCAGAGCCGGGCAAGGGTTTGAATTACACAGGCTCGCTGCCGTTTTAGGGCAGAAACGAGGTGGAAGAGCTGCCCCTCGGGAAGAGAAGAGCTCAAAGAGGAACAGCCCGGGGGTCTCTGACCCCCCAAACACCGCGGGGAGCCCGGGGCGAAGCAGGAGGGTGCTAAACACATCCCAGCCCCCCCCCATCGCGGGGGCAAAGGGGAGCTGCAGCAAACACCCTGGGGACAGAAACCCCTGCTACAGTCTCTCCATCACCGCCGCCGGCTAAGTGGGGACCCCCCCCCCAAAAGCCCCCCAGCTTTCTGCCCGCTACCTTCAAGGGCGTCCTCTCGCCGGCCACGGGACCTGCTCCTGGGGCCCGGGGAGCCGCGGTGCCGCGCACGGCCCGGCGCCTGACCTACTTTATCGCTCGCTGCCGCGCTGGGACGGGGCAGAGGGAAGAAACCTCTGCCACGGGGAGGGGATGCCCAGGAGGGCGTCCCACGGGACGTGCCCGGGAGCGATGCCCGGCAGTAACGAGAGCGTGCGAAGGAGCTGCCAGGGCCAGGCAAAGCCCCTCTTCTTTCCCACATCCTTTGGGTTCGCTTCCCAGAGCTCATCGATCCCCGTTGCAAACCAATCCCCCCTCCGACCGGGAAGGTGACGCCGGGAACGAGAAACGCTGGCAAAGCCGAGCATGGCCCCGGCAACGTCAGCCCCGCGCCAGATGCTTCCCGAAATCCCGCGCAGGGACAGCTCGCTGTCGCAAACCTAGAGGGGGGCAGCGGGGGGCCCCCGAAACCCCACCGGTCTGCACCTCCCTTCCTGCCAGCGCGGTTTGCAGCCAACGGTCCCGACCTCCTTCTGGAGCAAAAGCCGCTCCACGTGTCTGGCAGCGAAGGCAGGACCTGCCTGCTGGCAGGGAGAGTTTCCATGGCCTGGGGCACGTCCGTGCCCCGGAGGGACGGCAGCCTGCCACGCTCACGCTGGGCCGTGGCCTCCCTTTGCTCCCCCAGGCTGCCTCCACTCAGTTTCTTGTCCCTTAATTTCCCCTAAACCCCTGCCCGCAGGCCCTGGTGCGGGCAGGCAGGCAGCAAAACCGGCTGCCCAGGAGCTACCCTGGCTATCCCACCCCACACGGGTCCCCAGTCCTGCCCCAGTCATCCCCGCCCGCACTGGGCCTGCCCGCTGCCACCCCCAGTCCCTGCCCCATCCCAACACCAGTCCCCATCCCAACAGCCGCTCCCTGGCCCCTTGCCCCCTGCCCCAGCCCCGCCTGGCCCCGCTCCGGCCCCAGAGCTTGCACCGGTGGTGCCAGACCCCATAAGCCGGGTCCTCCGCCCCATACCGGGGTCCTTCACCCCATACCGGGGTCCTTCTCCCCATACCTCACCGCTGCCTGCACCCTCACCTGGCCCCAGACCCCACGGGCGGTCCCAAAGCGAGCCCCATACCTTTCCCCAGGCCCTGTGACCGGTCCTAGGCGCGGTCCTAGACCCCAAAGCCGGTCCCAGACCCCATACTTGGTCCCTGCATCCTTTCCTGCATCCCCATCCCGGTGCTCGGGGCCCGCCCCACTCCCGGTCCCCCGCCGCCCTCCCCGCGGTGCCCCGTCCCCGCAGCCGGTTCCCCACCCACTCTCCTCTCCATTCCATTCCATTCCATTCCATTCCATCCCATCCCATCCCATCCCATCCCGGCCCTACCTCCCGCTCCCGCCGCCGCCGCCGCCGCCCGGTCCGCACGGTCCCAGCCGCGCAGGGCGCACGCTCAGCCAGCGGCACGGGGAGCGCTCCCATTGGCCGGCGGCACGGCGGGCCCCGCCCTCCACCCCGCGACCCCGCCCCGCCCACCGCCGTGCAGCGCCGAGCACCGCGGCAGCGGCGTGGCAGGGTCGGGGGGTCACGGGGGAGCGGGCACCCTACGGACCCCTCCCGGGGACACGGGGCACCCCACGGGCCACCCCTGGGGGTGTATGGCACTGCACAGACCCCCCCAGGCACCCCCTGGGGGCACGGGGCGCCTCACAGACCCCCCCAAACACCCCTCGGGGGCACGGGGCACCCCACGGACACCTCCTAGGGGGACAGAGCACCCCACAGAGCCCCCCCCCCGGCTATATGGCACTGAACAGACCTCACACAGACCCCCCAGGCACGCCTTGGGGTTATGGAGCACCCCATGGACCCCACCAAGCACCCCTCGGGGGCATGGGGCACCCCATGGACCCCCCCCCAGGCACCCCTCGGGGTTATGGAGCACCCCATGGACTCCCCCAAACACCCCTTGGGGGCACAGGGCACCCCTCAGACCCCTCCCAAGGGGACAGAGTACCAAACAGACCCCACCTGAGGGGACATGGCACCCCAGGGACCCCCCTGGAAGGGACCGGAGGGGTTCCCGGGGGGGGCTGAGCCCGCCAACCTGGCAGCCAGGGGCCGTCCCGGCTCTCCTCCCCGTGCCAAGGAGCCGGCAAGGACAAGGCAGCCTTTCTCCCCGCCGGCAGCGGTGACGGCGCGATATAAAAAGCCGGCTGGTGGGAGGCCAGGCACACCGGGGGCCCGGCCGGTTGCCCCGAGCCATCACCCCCACTTTGGCCCCAGCACCCCCCCCTTTGGCTTCACCCCACGCCAAAACACCCGCCCGGGCCGGGCGAAGGCTGCCAAAGTCCGCCGGGGCCAGCAAATAAAAGGGGATAAAAGCTGCTATCGGCGAGGGGCGACGGTGAATGATTAACCCAGGGCGCAAAGGACGCGGTGACGGGCTCTGCTCCTGCCTGCCAGGCTCACTGCCTGCTCCTGCCTGCCAGGCAGCATCGTGTCGCTGCTGTGTGTCCCCCTCCCTGTCCCCTCCATCCTGGGACCCCCCCCAGGGAAAGAAGGGTCGGGATGTCCCCTCCCTACGAGCACCCAGCCCCTTCACCCACCGTCACCCAACCCGCACCAAGAGGGAGCGGCTGCCAGCAACACTTTTATTGAAGTTAACTGAAAACTAGAGTTACAGCCAAAAAAAATATTAAATATTTTCAACTTTTTTTTGCATAAAAAGGGAGGGGAGAGGGTGGGAGGCTCCCGCTGTACCCCCATCCCTGCCACTGCTTGCACAAGGGGTGGGTCGGGGGCACGTGAAATCCAGGTGATTTTGGGGGTGCTCTTGCAGCCCCTCCACAGCCCCCCCAACAGCTTCAAACTCAGAGGTCTCAAACATGGCTTGACCACAGCAAAGAAACACCTGAAATAGCTGAAAACTCAAAACAAATGCTTTTTTCCCCTTGGGATATCGACCTGCTCTCCTACCAGTCTGACAGAATTAAAAAAAAAAAAAAAAAAAAAAAAAAAAAAAAAAAAAAAAAAGACTTCTCCTTGGAAAAGCAGTGACTTTTTAAGGATGTGACAACCAGCCGAACTGGAGCTGGGTTTGTTAAACAGGAGCTCGAAAAAGCAAACTAAAATTTTAAACTGGCGGCTGTCTCGATGGCAATGCAAGAGATTGGGGGGAAAAAAAAAATACCAGAAATCTTTGGGTTTTGGATCCAGCGCCTGCACGGGGCAGGGGGACGGGCAGGGATGGGCTGCAGCCTGCGCTGCGGGAGGACCATCACCTTTGGGGCTCATCTACTCAAACCCCTTTGCTGGGAGGACTGGAAACCAGTGGGCAGAGGCTGGCAGCCCCGCAGCAGCGGGGTTTTGCTCCGGGTTCATTCCCATGGAGATGAATCCCAAGAGCCCACGCCTCCGGGGCCATGCTGCCGTACCGGAGCGCTTCCGAGCATCCTTTCAAAACAACAATAAAAATGAACCCAAGAAACTATGTGCAGAAATAAATTAATTTAAAACCAAAACAAAACACATTTAAGGAAAGACAGTCCCCCTTGCAGGAGGCTTAACAGCAGCGGCTGGGGGAGCCGAACCCCAAAACGAGCCCTTTCTCCCCCCGTTGCCAGCACGCCGGCTATAGGAAGAAGAGCTTGTCGCAGAGCTGGGCGCTGGGCTCGTGGTGCAGGACCTGTCCCGAGAGGAAGGCCAGCTTGTGCGCGTATTTGCACGGGGCAGGGACCCGGACGGTGCCCGGCCAGTTCCAGTACAGGTGACAGAGCTTGAAAGTCAACCTGGGGACAGCGAGAGGAGAGGCTGTGAGTGTTCCCTGGCATCCTGGGGCTTGCCGGATCGCTGCTTCGGGGCCGGATCCTGCTCCCGAAGGCAGCGCCGTGCTGCAGCAGCAGGGAGCTGCAAAGGCTGCAAGGCCAAACCTGCTCACAGGGCTGTTTTCTTCCCGACCGCACGAGTTAAAGGTCAGGCTCTGCCTCGGCACTGATAGTGGCTGATTGCATTAATTACCCGGGTACTATTTGAGCCGTGTTTGAACCCGCAGCAGCTCTCCTGCAAGGCCACCCACGCCAGCACCGGGTGACACAGATTTTCCTTTATCACACTTGCAATTAGTTCTTGCCCAGAGAGGAGGCAAGACGGATGCCATCCGCCTCCTCTCCCTCATCCGCTGTCGAGGCCTCCCAGCTAACCCAGCACGAAGAGCAGACTCAGCCCAGTGCCTGCCCAGGTACCTGCTGCCCTCCCCTCTAGCTCCAGGGGACTGTTTTGCAAAAAAAGAAACCCAACCAAACCCCAAATTTGGGGGGTCAGACACGGGTCCCCACGCTGCAGGATGTCGGGGGTGCTGTGGAAAGCCTGCCCTTACCTCTGCAGGGTGTCAGGGGGCTGCCCTTACCTTTGCAGGGTGTCGGGGGGGCTGTAGAAAGCCTGCCCTTACCTCTGCAGGGTGTCGGGGGGCTGCCCTTACCTCTGCAGGGTGTCGGGGGGGCTGTGGAAAGCCTGCCCTTACCTCTGCAGGGTGTCGGGGGGCTGCCCTTACCTCTGCAGGGTGTCGGGGGGCTGCCCTTACCTCTGCAGGTGCTCGCAGCTGAGGTTGGCCGTGTTCAGCACGCAGACGTAGCGCGTGGGGATGCTGCAGCCTTGGCGAGAGTGATGGGCCAACAAAAAGAAATCCTGCCTGAGAGGGAGGGAAGGGAAAGGTTTTCTTGCACCCCAGGTTTTTTTTTTTGCACCCCAGGGGTTTTTTTTTTGTTTTTGCACCCCACGCAGCTTTCCCGAAAGCAGCCGGCGTCGCTGCCGCTGCCACTCACCAGTCCGAGCTGGTGACCGTGTGGTCGATGACCGTCCCCGGAGGAGGGGATGTGAATTGCTCCGCCGTGAGGGTGTAAAAGTTGGTGCTGATTTGTTTCTGCACCACCATGACCACCATGCTGGGCTGGTAGTTCTCAAAGGTGTCGAAGCACTTCTGCATCTGCGGGATCTCATACTTGAGCACGGTGTCGAGCTGGCTGTCGGACACGCCGTCCCTGTACACGACTATCTTCTTGGGCAAGCAATGGTTCATCTGGGGAAGCAGAAATTGGAAGAGCTCGCTGTTTTTCTCCCCCATCACGCACAGGACTGGCTGGCAGGGGGAGATGCATGCCCTGGCAAGAAGCTGGGCACTAGATGCCCACTGCATCTCCAGGGCTGACAATTCAGTGGTCTTGCAGCCTGTGAATTCAACCCATCACCCTCGAGCTTTGCAGAAAGCCCCTAATTATACTCAGCCCCAGCAAATGCATTTCAAAACAGGTTTCAGAGGGGCTGGCAGGGCAAAGAGAAGCAGCGTTTGCACTGATCCTGCCCGCGGGCAAGCGTTTGGTGACCACCAAACTTCCAGTTTTCAGGAGCGTTTCTCCAGCACCCGCAGAGGGATGGGAAAATCCCCAGAGCGGGTCCTGGCCCCTGCCCCATCACACGCTGCTTTTCTCACGCTGGGGACGTGGGACAAGAGGACAGGGCTCAGCAGTTCGATGCCGATACGAGCAGAGGCGTAACGTGGCACTTCCCCCAGCGCAAACTAATCCTCGAGGCAGGTTCGCACGTTCCCGAGATAAGGGTGAGCCTCCCCGGGGCGCGCGTGGCTGCGGGCGCCGCATCCAGTCCAAAGGCTGCCGAGGACGTTTGCTCGCTCGCACACACTCGGGCCGAGAGGTTTGGGGTGTTTTTCCCTCGCTTTGAGGAGACGTTAAGCCACGGGAGGGCTTTTTCTGATAACGCCGGGCTGGGGGTTTGGCCTCACCTCGTGGAAGTGTTGGAGGGCATCGGCCAGGCAGAGCCGCAGGCTGTCGGCGATCTCCTGGTGGGGCATCTGGAAGACCACCCTGGAGTACCACTTGGTGAGGACGCTGGGGACGGAGGAGGAGGGGGGGAAAGGATGAACGTCAGGCACCCTCCTCGCCAGCCAAAGTCCACCGAGCCGTTGTGCAACCGAAACCGACCCCGGCTCGGTGCTCGCGGCACCTTTCCCAGCGATACGGCGCCGAGGGCGCGCCAAAGGCCACCGCCGCTTGCGCCGGCGGCCAGCGACGCCCAACATAAACACGCTGGCGGAGACCTTGCTGAGCGCAGCAGTCGGGGAAGGCATCAGCTTCGCTCCTTTCCCGGCAAAGGGGAGGCAGCGGCGATGCTGGTGTGGGATTCCCCCCTCCTGCATCCCCAGGGCGGAGCGGGAGGAAAGCCTTCCCCCCCCCGGGGGCACCACGTACTGATTCATGCTGGCCACGAAGCCGATGACGGACCGCATCCCTTTGCTGCGGCCGTGGTAGATGTCCATGCCGATAACCATCAGCTGTTTCTGGGGGGGAAAAAAAGGCAAGTGGGAGTTAGGGTTAAAGTCAGACACCTCTGGGCTGCCCTGCCCGGATCCCTCCAGCTGCGAGGGACGTTGCACGCACAAAACGGAGACACCGACCCCAATTCTCCAGGTGGTTCATCCGCCTCCCCAGAGGGAAGCCCGTGACCACAACAGTTTACACCCCAGAGCTTGCAAACTCATCACACGCACGTGCCGAGCGGTTTTGCCCGCCTTACCAGGGGGATGTCGACCCCCCAGAGCTCGCCGCCCAGCTTGCAGTTCATCTGCAGCAGGACTTTCTGGACCACGCTCCTCATCTTGCCCGACTGGCCCGCAAGGGATTGCGCGTTGATGACCTGCAGCGGGGAGGGGGGCAGAAAAAAAACCAGGGAAAAGCGAGGCTGGAGATGCCCACGGCTTCCCCGCGCCGGTGGTCCCCTTCTGCCGAGCCCCTCGCCTACCTGGGAGGGCACCGGGGACTGCACGCAGCACAGCTTCTTGATGGCCCCGTACAAGTCCTCCCGGCTGCTGGAGATTATGCAGAGGAGCAGCTGCACCTTGTCCTGCGAGGAAGCGCAGCAGGAGAGGGCGATGCACAAGCATGGGATGCAGGAGGATCCGAGAAGATCCACCGGCTTGCACAGCCCTCCCCAGCAGGCACATTAACCTCGTGCTAACCTGCGCTATATCCCCTCGATGCCCCCCTCCTCACCTCGCTACCCAAAACGCTTCGGATGGTCTTGGCGTAGGTCTCGATGCGGTCATCCTTCAGCTCCACCAAGGCGGGACGGCTGACGTGCATGCCAATGGGGCCACAGACGCTCTCCATGGCGGCCACCAAATCCTTCGCCAGGTCCTGCAGGCGCTTCGGGTAAACCAGCAGCCAGTAATTCATGGCGATCTAGGAGGGAGGCGAGGAAAGCCCTTGCCTCGGGGCCGTGGCTGCCGAACCATGCAGCTCCCAGCCCTGCAGCACAGAGGGAAATTTGGGAGAGGGAAAGCGGCCCGAGAGGAAACCTAAAGGGCACACCACATCCGATTCCTGCAGTCTGAAAGCCTTCAGCCACGCCAGGAGGAGGTGGGAAAGCAGGCGCCACGGCCACGTACCTCTAACCTCCTTAGGAAAAACAGGCTGAAGCATAAAGCCAATATAAATAAGGGAAGGGTTTCAGCTCGAACAAGCTCAGACGGGAGCGGGGCAGACGGGATGCCAGCACTAAGAAAACCCATCCCAGTTTTCAAACAAGGGGATGTTGTTGCGAGGGCCAAGCCGTGGGCTCACCGCCGAGATGGAGGCTTCTCGCGTGACCTCCTTGTTCCAGCTCAGGTCCTCGGCGGGGATGAAGGAGCTGTGCCGCAGGTTGATCCTCTCCGCGGGCAGGACTCGGCCCTGGGTCTGAACAGAGCAGAAATCCATGGCAGCTCCGGTGCTGCCGCAGTGCAGCTGTCACCTCCGTTCCTGGGAAGAGGGGAAGCTCGGAGCCCCGGCACCCCGCAGCCCCTACCCTGTGGATGTCCGGGTCCAGGCTGAGCCCCCAGCGCATCAGCTCCTGCGAGGCCTCCGGGCTGTCCTTGATCCTGCGCAGGAGGCCGGTGAGCCGCGTGTAGTGCTGCCTGGGGCTCTGCAGCATCTCCCGCATCACGTCCTGCAGCGGGCGGGCACGGGAGGAGACGGGTTGGGGAACCCTCGGGTGCGATGGGGGGCTCTGAGCTTCCCCCCGGCAGCGGCTGCCCGGGGCTCAGCTCTCCAAACCAGGCAACGCCGGCTCGGGTGAGCAGGGACCATCAGATGCAAACGTGCTCTGACCTTCACCATTCGACTGTCCTTCCTTATCTCGGGGACCCCGGTCATGAAGGTGAGCTCCGGCACGAGCAGTACCATGTCCAGCCGACGCTGCAGGGAGGGGGACAGGACCGTCAGCACCCTGAGGGGGCTGCAAGCCCCTGCCCTCCCCGCGACGGGCAGGACAGGGGCTGGAGGAGCCGAGAAAAGACCGTGGGTCTCAATTTCCCCTTCCCCAGGCCTCCGTGCCTAGCTCACCTTCCCCTCCGGCGTCTGTTTTTCCTTGGGCCTGTGCACGAGCAGCGGCTGGTCCAGCTCTCTGATCGTGATCCCGTAGGCTTTGCTGGAAAAACGGCAGGGAGACGGCATCAGGCGAGATGTTCCTGCTCCTGCTCACCCACCTTGGCTCAGAGCCGGGCATCAAACCCTTCCCCACGGGCAGACGCTTATCCCAAGGGATGCTCCAGCGGGTCCCTACCTGTAGTAGTCCACGAAGGTGATCTCCTCGCCACTGGCCAGGGTGAAACTGTCCCTCGGGGTCTTGTTCCAGTCGATGTCGTCGATGCGGTAGGTGCGGTTGTTGTAGCGGGTGATGACCACGTTGCCCACCAGCTGCTTGGTGCACTCGTCCTGGAAGCTGCTGAGGCTTTGCTTGTAGATGGCGTGCCTGCGGCAGGGAGAGAGGGAGGAGGAGAGCCTCACGGTGACGCTCCCTGCCCGTGCGACCCCAAAAATAAAATGCCTTTTGCCAAACGGCCCCGGGCACGCGGCTGCTGGAAAACCACCCTCATCCCTAAAGCCCCGTAGGGCTCCTCCAGGTTTTTTTCCCCTTCTCTTACATGAAATTCAGGACGGAATCGCTGCGGATGACTTTGTGGATGGCGTCGACCAAGAGGAAGAGGCCGCCATCCTTCTTCCGGATGCTGACAGAGTATCCCGGCCAAATCTGCAGCCTGCGCCCGGAGGGGAAGATGCGCTTGGGTTAAAACCGGAGCCGCCTGCACGGCGCTTGCCAGAGGAGCCGGGCAGCCGTCCCGCTCACCAAGGAGCGCTCAAAACACACGGGGATTTATTTCCCAGCTGGCTGCCAGCTTTCAGCTAATAACCCCTGAACTGCACTGCAGAAAACAGGCGCTCTGAGGTCAGGCTAACCAGAGCTGGCCAAGAGAGCTGACCTGGCAAAGACTTCGGAGTTTCCAGCCTTGCACTACGGCCGGGGGGACAGGGACGTCCCCAGCTCGCACCCACATGCCCGGGCAGCAGCAGGAGGAAACCGTGTCCAGCACCCACCTGTAATGCTGTAATATGGTGGCCTGGGCAGGTTCAAAGAAATTTCTCCCGACAAGCTTCATATCTAAGATTCTCATCACCCTAGGAAAGAAAAATAAAAGCAGGATGGGCTCCGGCTCGGAGGGAGGAGGAGGAGGAGGAGGGTCTCCTCCCCGGAGCTCGGGGAGAGTCTCCGCCGTCCCTCACCTCCGGAAAACCACGTTGTAAAAGGGGATGCAGAGATCCGAGCTGGGCTCGAGGACCTTGGTTATCTGGATGGTGATGGCGATCTCCTCCCCGTCGCTCCTCCTCTGAGCCTTCAGACTGACTGGCTGCGGGGCGAGACGGTGCGTTAGCCGGGGCGGGAGGGATGCTCTCCCACCCGGCACGTGGGCTGGAGACCAGGGGAGGGGGGGGGGCATCCCCGTGCCCCCAAATCGGCTAGAACAACCTCACCCTGCTGTGGATTGCATCGCCCCTTACCTGGGGGAGCAGGATGGGCAGGTAGAGGATGGAGCCGTCGAACGCGGTCACGTCCCCCGTCACCGCCCGGTGCTCCTTCAGCATGGCGAAGCGCGCGCTCCTGCACTCCACCTCGGGGCTGCCGGAGACGGGGATGCATCGCCTGCCGCCGCTGGCAAGTCCTCGGTCTTTTAACCCCCCTCTGCTCCCCCCCCCACCAGCGAGACCTCGCTCAGGACCCCAAGAACCCCACGACGGGGGGAAAAGCCAGAGCTCATTTGCTTTGCTGCCCTGCAGCAGCTCTGCCCGCAGGCACCGTGGCCGCGCCGGCCGCTCCATCTAGCGGCTACTGGGACAGCGGGACGGAGGGAGAGACACGGAGGGCTCCGCTCCGGGGGCACCCACCCTTCAAGGGGCTGCGGGGGAGCCCGGCCCCCCACACCCACGCCGATACCTGAAGGTAACGTGGTACTGGTAGACGGCTTCGTTCTGGCAGTGGATTTTCACTGAGTTCAGCCCCACGGCTAAGGTGGTTCCCTTCGCCGCCGGCTTCGTCCACGCTGCCCTAGGAGAGACGGGGCAGAGGCAGGGTGGTGAGCCGGGACCCCCGCTGGCACTTGGACCCCAAAACGCAGGGCTGGGGCTCACCAATGCTTCACTTACGGTCTGCCGGCAGCCGGGGGGGTTCCTGGGGCGGGTGTGGATGGCAAGGAAGGCTGGGGTCCCGGTGGGCGCAGGGTGGGCGCAGGAGCAGTGCAGGGCTTCCCGCGGGACAGCACGGCGGCGTCTCTCCCAGGGGAACCGGGCAGCGTGTCCCCTCTGCCTCGCCACAGGATCCTGCGTCCCCAGCGCAGGCAGAGGTGAGCCCCGGCACGTTGGGGACACGCCGGTGGCATCCTGGCTGCAAACCCCCAATGATGGCCCTCCCCACCCCCCACCCCCTCAGTGCAACCCCCCCTGCAATCCGCCCCCCCCTCCGGCAGCCGGGTCCCCCTGCTCATGCCCCACACACAGCGGGTGCTCCCTGCCTGGAGATGCTCAAAACACCGAGTTTTGGCGGCAAGCCGCTGCGCCGGCCGCAGCACCATGTCACCGAGGAGGCGGCATGGGTACTGGCTTGGTCATGCCAGCGGTGTCACTTGCAGAGCGTCCCCCCAGCCCGCTGCCAGCGGGGTCGGTGATTAAACCGTCAGAAGGACTCGGGGCCAAGGCAGGAAGGGGGACGGGGGGGACGGGGGAGACTCACCGCCCACGTGTGGGGAGCACCGCTGCCACTGCTGCCGCCACCCCCTTGTCATCCTCCACTGCCGGGCCGGGCCGGGCCAGAGCCTCTACCACGCCAGTGGTGCCACGGCCTGCGGGATGGAGAGGGTACGGTGGGCAGCCAGGCCGGGCCTCCCCGGACCTGCCCCCCCCCCCCGGGCACAACCACCTACCGAGGGGCCAGTCCCCCGCCTCCAGAGAGGGGCAGGGCCGCTCGCCGAGGCCCAGGCCGCAGAGCAGGGCAGAGAGTGGCGCCAGGGAGGGCCGGGGCTCGGGCGGGCCGGGCTGGGGCAGGCGCTGGGCACGGCCCGGGAGCCCCCGCAGCCTGCCCGGGGGAGCGGGGGCCGGGCCGGGGCCGGGCAGGCGGAAGGGCCTGGGGGGCTCCATGGCCGCCCGCCCTCGAAGCGGCCACCTGCAGCGCCGAGCACGCCGCCGCCGCCTCACTGCGCAGGCGCGGCTCCGCCCACCCGCCGCCCCACCCTTCAGTGGGCAGCTCGCTGGCCACGCCCCTCGCGGAGATGCCCCCCGCACGGGAGTGGGCTTCAGCACCGCGGACAGCGCCCGTCGCGGGGGGGGGGCGGGGCCGGGGCAGGAGAAGGGGCGGGGCCGGAGCGGGGGCGGGGCCGGGGCAGCTGCGGTGGGGCGGGGGGGGTAAGATGGGATGGGGCAGGGGGGTAAGATGGGATGGGATGGGATGGGATGGGATGGGATGGGGCAGGGCAGGGGGGTAAGATGGGATGAGGCAGGGCAGGGGAGTAAGATGGGATGGGGGGGGGGGGGGGCAACAGCAGAGGGGCAACTGCAGCCCCAGCCCCGCACTGCACAGGAAATTGGTGCTTCCCTGCCTGCCAGGGGGGGCATCCAGGGAATATTTGGTTCCATGATGACAGACAGTTGGGTGATGCTGTTCCATCCCCCCCAGACACACAGCCTCCTGTCCCCCCCCCATGGGGATGCGGTGGTGGCCACTCACTGGCCCCCCCACCCCGTGCTGCAGCGGTGCCCAGGGCCAATACTGGTCCCCTGCGGGGGGGGGGGGGTGTCCATACACCCTGCCGCCTCCATGCTGCTTCCTTGGCATGGAGCAGGGAGATGCTCCCGGCTGCCTGCCCCTGCCCAGCCCCTTGGGGTGCTCAGCCCACCAGCACAGCCCGGGGCGGGGGGGCCGGGGCTCTGCCCGAGGAGCCCTGGCACCGCACAGGGGCCCCCCCGGCTCTCCCAAGGGAGCAGTGGGTGAGTAAGTGGCTGAGGACGCGGCCCCGTGTGCCAGTGCCGAATGTGCCATGCTGGGACCAGGGACCGACGGGCTGGTGACAAGCGGTGGAGCAGGCGGCACGGGGTGGAGGCTGCTGGCGGCACCATGGAGGAGACGGGAGGAAACTGAGCAGCCCCACGTGGGTGGAAAAGAGGTTTTTATTCTACATTTCTCCCCGCAGGCATGTGTCCTGCTCTCCCCAGCGTGCGCAGGGCTGCTAGAGAGCCAGGGGGGTCACCACAGTCCTGCACATCCAGAAATCTGTGAGCTGCAGGCAGCCACGGCCCCTGCCTGCTTTGCAGTGGGTCTGAGGGACAGAGCTGGAGCCCCCAGCCCCGGTGCTGCTCCGCTGCAGGACCAGGACAGAAGTAGGAGCCAACCCTGCGCCCGTGCCTGCAGAAGACACCTCTCCGTGTCCCAAAGGCAAGGCTGGAGGGGCTGAGGGCAGAGCCGGGGTGCTGCAGGGTCC
>NW_026114247.1:0-17147 GCF_018139145.2 Gymnogyps californianus | reverse complement strand
GCTACAGTGAAGAGAGGAGTGGGATGTGAGAGAAACAACCATGCAGACATCGAGGTCAGTGAAGAAGGAGAGGGAGGAGGTGCACCGGAGCAGACATTCCCCTGCAGCCCCTGGTGAGATGGCAGGCTGTCCCCCTGCAGCCCATTGAGGTTTAACGGTAGAGCAGAGATTCCCCTGCAGCCCGTGGAGGACCCCACACTGGAGCAGGTGGCTGGGCCCGGAGAAGGCCATGACTCCATGGGAAAGCCCATGCTGGAGCAGTTTGTGGAGGACTGCAGTGCGTGGAAAGGACTTGAGTTGGAGAAGCTCGTGGAGGGCTGACCCCCATGAGAGGGACCCCATGTGGGAGCAGGGGAAGAGTGTGAGGAGTCCTCCCCTCAAGGAGGAAGGAGCAGCAGAAACAGCGTGTAATGAACTGACCACATCCCCCATTCCTGCCCCCCTGTGCCACTGCGGGGGGGAGGAGGTAGAGGTATCGGGAGCAAAGCTGAGCCTGGGAAGAAGGGAGGGATGGGGGGAAGGTGTGTTTTTAAGATATGGTTCTATTTCTCATTATCCTACACTGATTTGATTGGTAACAAATTAAATTGATTTCTTTTTCCCCAAGTCGAGTCTGGTTTTGCCTGTGACCATAATTGGTGAGTGATCCCTCCCTGTCCTTGTCTCGACCCACAAGCCTTTTGTTGTATTTTCTCCTCCCCATCCTGCTGCGGGGCAGGAGTGAGCAAGCGGCTGCGTGGTGCTTTGTTGCTGGCTGGGTTTAAACCACGACACTCTTCATCCTGGTTGGGTGATCTATAACAGACTCTCACCATGATATCTGCCTTGTTGGCCTTTCCCCTGATTCTTACCCATAAACACTCAACCCTTTCATCACCATCATCAAGCTCTAGACAGTCAAAACACTCCGTAACATACAGGGCTACCCCACCGCCTCTCCTTCCTTGCCTATCCCTTCTGAGGGAGCATAGCCAGGACAGCTGACCTGAACTAGCCAAACGGATATTCCATACCATGGAACATCATACTCAGTATATAAACAGGGGGGAGTTGGCCAGGAGGGGCGGATCGTGGCTCTGGCATCGGTCAGCGGGTGGTGAGCAATTTCATTGTGCATCACTGTTTTTTTTTTCTTTTCCTTTTTTTCCCCTCTTCTTTTTTTTGTTATATTCCTTTTCATTACTATTATTATTATTATATTTCATTATTATTATTATTGTTAGTATTATATTTTACTTTAGTTATTAAACTGTTCTTATCTCAACCCACGAGTTTTACCTTCTTTCCTGATTCTCCTCCCCATCCCACCGGGAGCAGGGGTGAGTGAGGGAGCGGCTGCATGGTGCTTAGCTGCTGGCTGGGGTTAAAACACGACACAACCCTTGTGTCTTTGTTGCTGCGTGGATCTCCATCCCCTACCTCCACTGAGACGGCTAAGGTGCTGTGCACATTAGTACAGAGACATTTCAAATGTGCTCCAGTGTACTCAGTGCATCGTGGAGCAGGCTGAAGGACCTCACTAGCACACTGTCCCTCAAACATTGGCGTGCCGCCCCAGGCTTATCTCTGGCGAGCCTGGTTTTATCCCTTTCCCCCCTTCAAATATAGTTTCAAGCTCTTTCAATGAGCCCTGCTAACTCTTGCACAAAGATCCTTTTCCCCCTTTGAGAAAAGTCCACCCCATCTGTCGCCAGCAAATTCTCACCCAAAATTCTGTGGGTGACACCAGGCTCGGAGCCAGCTATTGATCAGCTGGGTCTTCCTGTTTCTTCCCTCATAATTCCCTGCAACTGGAAGGATAGAGGAAAACACTACTTGTGCTCCTGATCCCTTAACCAGTCGTCCCAAGGCCCTGAAGTCTCTCTTGATCGCCCTTGGACTTCTTATTGCAAGTTCATCGCTGCCTACATGAAAAAGCAATAATGGATAATAATCCGAGGGCCGTACCAGGGTAGGGAGTTTTCTCTTCACATCTTTAACTCGGGCCCCAGGGAGGCAGCAGACTTCCTAAGAAGTGGGTCAGGTTGGCATATTGGGCCTTCTGTTCCCCTCAGGAGAGAGTCTCCTATGACAATGACCCATCTTCTTTTCTTTATGGAAGCGATTTTGATGCAGGGCGTAGGCCAACTTAACCTTGGCGACACCTCCAACCTAGATGAACCATCGTCCTCATCATTGTTTGGTTCCATTTCCAGAGCCTTGTACCTATTGTAAAAGGGCACCTGGAAAGGTGAGGGAGTCACGGAGTTGATGCGCCTGCTGCGCCTGGCAGGAACTTGTCGCCACTGTTGTCACCGCGTTCTGCTGGGTGGAGAGAGGATAGGGAATCCTCCATATCATGTGTCCTGTCTGCCTGACAGACCTGTCCTGAGGAAGGTAGGGTGCTCCAGCCCTCTGATCATCTTCGTGGCCCTCCTCTGGACTTGCTCCAACAGGTCCATGTCCTTCTTATGTTGGGGGCCCCAGAGCTGAACGCAGTACTCCAGGTGGGGTCTCACGAGAGCGGAGCAGAGGGGCAGAATCACCTCCCTCGACCTGCTGGCCATGCTTCTTTTGATGCAGGCCAGGATACGGTTGGCTTTCTGGGCTGCAAGCACACATTGCCGGGTCATGTTGAGCTTCCCGTCAACCAACACCCCCAAGTCCTTCTCCTCAGGGCTGTTCTCAATCCACTCATCCCCCAGCCTGTGTTTGTGCTTGGGATTGCCCCGACCCAGGTGCAGGACCTTGCACTTGGCCTTGTGGAACTTCATGAGGTTCGCATGGGCCCACCTCTCAAGCCTGTCCAGGTCCCTCTGGATGGCATCCCTTCCCTCTGGTGTGTTGACCGCACCACACAGCTTGGTGTCGTCGGAAAACTTCCTGAGGGTGCACTCAATCCCACTGTCCATGTCACCGACAAAGGTGTTAAACAGCGCCGGTCCCAATACCGACCCCTGAGGAACGCCACCTGTCACTGGTCTCCACTTGGACATTGAGCCGTTGACCGCAACTCATTGAGTGCGACCATCCAGCCAATTCCTTATCCACCGAGTGGTCCATCCGTCAAATCTATGTCTCTCCAATTTAGAGAAAAGGATGTCGTGCGGGACAGTGTCAAATGCTTTGCACAAGTCCAGTGAAGACCATGGTGATGCAGGTTGTCCCCCTGCAGCCCATGGAGATCCACGGTGGAGCAGATATCCACCCTGCAGCCCGTGGAGGACCCCACGCCGGAGTAGGTGGATGTGCCCTGAAGGAAGCTGCAGCCTTTGTAGAGCCCATGCTGGATTAGGTTTCTGGCAGGAACTGCGGCCCCGTGGAGAGGAGCCCACACCAGCTCATTCCCCATTGAGCCCGGAAGATAAATGCTGAAATAATACTAACATTTTCTTAAAACACAGGACTATTGCATAATAGGGATCATTCACATTCTAGAAACAAGTAGCTTCCATAATCATGAAATGATGTACCTTCACATCAGCCTTTAAGCTCCTAATATACTACTCTTTATGATATTTAGTTATAAGGTATCTTTACAGTCTAAACACAGATTAGTGTCTTGACTTCAAATAGCCACTGTTGATGACATTTGCTGAAAATATAGCAAGTAACTCCTGAGGCTTAGGTAATTTGACACATCATCACTGAAAAAAACCTGAAACGGACCCTGGAACTTGTCGCCACTGCCCCCTATCCCTTAAGTCACCGCGTTCTGCCGGGTGGAGAGAGGATAGGGAATCGTCCATATAATGCGTCCTGTCTGCCTGACGGGCCTGTCCCAGGGATGGTAGGGTGCGGTTCCAGTAGTCGATCTCCCTCTCAGACTCCCTGATATTCCTCAACCTACTCACCTCCTCCCAGAGCTCTGCCACTAAGGTGAGAAGTTCCTCTACCTGGGCGCACCTCCACAGGTGTACTCACTACTTCCGTCTGGTACTGGCATAAGAGCAGGGCACACCCTGTAGCCTGACACCTGGGTGGCAGCATGTTCCCATCGGAGCTCTGTCTGGGAAGCTGTGTCAGTCACAGCAGGTGCAGAGGTTAGTGAGGACATAGCCTTCTACCAGGTAGATATCATCTCTCCCTTCTCGAGCCAGCAGAGTTGCAGCGCCCTTCCTGCGCGCCCTGTACACTGCGCTAAAGTGCTCCACTGCGGATCGTGCCAGCACTGGAGCTGCTCGCCTCGGCAACTGAGTGCTGGTTTCGGTTATACTGCATTTAAATCTCCTGACCTTGCTCCTGGCCCCGCCCTGGTCTCATCAGCCACTCTCGCATGAGCTGCGGCCTCCTGGTGGATCTCTCCGCTTCCCTGAGGTTTCCCTGGTTCAGGAAACCTCCCTGTACACCGCGCTAGAGCACTCCACTGTGGATCGTGCCAGCACTGGAGCTGCTCGCCTTGGCGACTGAGTCTTGCTGATCACTCCTTGTCTGTCCAGTCAATGAATCAGCTCATGGATGGGAAACATGGAGTCTCAGTTGGTGTGATAGTGCCACCAGTGCACCATCATGGTAGCAATCGGCACCTGCTGTTCTTCAACACACAGCAAGCCCACAACGAAGGGATCTTCCGAGAGGCCAGGCGGGGTAGATGATAGCTGTTTAATCTTCTCTGTATTCACGGTGGCTACACCAAAAGCCCATCAGTACCCCTTTGGGTCCTTGAAATACCATCTCCTGAGATAGTCTATGCCAAGGATACAAGGGGCCTCTGGGCTGGTCACAATGGGATGCTTTTCCCACTTGTTCCCTGTTAGGCTCACCTCAGCCTCCAATACAGACAATTGTTGGGATCCCCCTGTCACTCCAGAAATCCAGATGGGTTCTGTGCCCTTATACTCTGATGGCACCAGTGTACACTGTGCACCAGTGTCTACCAAAGCCTTATACTTCTGTGGGTCTGATGTGCCAGGCCATCGAATCCACACAGTCCAGTATACCCGGTCAACCCTTTCCTCCTCCTGGCCGAAGGCAGGGACCCTCTATTCCCGATCAGAGTATTCACAGTTTGCCCCTTGCAATGCCAGACCTGAGGTCCCTTCATCAGAATCAAGGAGGTGATCTCAGTTCTTCTTCTCCCCACCCGCCCTTTTCACAGGTCCTCTACAAGTTGCAGTGTGGATATCTGCTCCACCATGGACTGCAGGGGAATATCTGCTCTGGTGCCTGGGCATCTCCTCTCCTTCCTTCTTCTCTGATGTTGGTGTTCGCATAGCTGTTTCTCACTTTTTTTTTTCTCTTGCTTCTCTGCATGTCCAACGTTTTTGCCCTTTCTTAAATATATTTTCACAAAGGCACCACCAACTTCACTGGTGGGCTCAGCTGTGTCCTGCGGTGGGTCCATTGCAGAGCTGGCTGGAACTGGCTGTGTCTGGCACAGGGCAGCCCCTGATCTCTTCTCGCAGAGGCCACCCTTTCAGCCCCCTGCTACTAAAACCTTGCCATGTACACCCAATAGAGATAATTGTTGTTTTCCTTAGCTCAGTCTAATGCTGTAATATATACACCTGTCTGCTTGTTTTGATTTTTGTCCTCCTGCCAATAAGGTTTGTAATTGGTATAGTACTTAGTATATTGGATTTTTAGGACTAACTTAAGATGTGTCATTTCCCAAATGAGTTTCAACAGTGACAGCTCAGAGGATGTTCCTTTTATTTTTCTATGTGCCTAGCTGACTATTTGGATGTGTGCGTGGGTTGTTTTTTTGTTTAAATTTACCTTTCCTCATTCCTCTTGTGTTTGAGTTCCTGCTCTCTGTTGTTGTTGTGCTCACTAGTTTTGACTGTGGTGCTCTACTGCTCTATCCTGATCCTGTTATTTACTCTTCCTTTTTCATCAGTGTATTGGGTTTGCGTAGCAAGGTTTTGGTAGTGGGGGGGCTACAGGGGTGGCTTCTGGGAGAAGCTGCTAGAAGCTTTCCCTATGTCAGATAGAGCCAATGCCAGCCGGCTCCAAGACGGACCCGCCGCTGGCCAAGGCCGAGCCAATCAGCGACAGTGGTAGCGCCTCTGTGATGATAACATATTTAAGAAGGGGGAAAAGTTACTGCACAGCAGCAATTGCAGCTGGAGAGAGGAGTGAGAATATGTGAGAGAAGCAACTCTGCAGACACCAAGGTCAGGGAAGAAGGAGGGGGAGGAGGTGCTGCAGGCGCCAGAGCAGAGATTCCCCTGCAGCCTGTGGTGAAGACCATGGTGAGGCAGGCTGTCCCTCTGCAGCCCATGGAGGTCCACGGTGGAGCGGATATCCACCTGCAGCCCATAGAGAACCCCACGCCAGAGCAGGTGGATGCCCGAGGGAGGCTGTGACCCCATGGGAAGCCTGCACTGGAGCAGGCTCCTGGCAGGACCTGTGGACCCGTGGAGAGAGGAGCCCAGGCTGGAGCAGGTTTGCTTGCAGGACTTGTGACCCCACGGGGGACCCACACTGGAGCAGTCTGTTCCTCAGGGACTGTACCCCGTGGAAGGGACCCATGCTGGAGCAGTTCGTGAAGAACTGTAGCCTGTGGGAAGGACTCACATTGGAGAAGTTTGTGGAGGACTGTCTCCTGTGGGAGGGACCCCATGCTGGAGCAGGGGAAGAGTGTGAGGAGTCCTCCCCCTGAGGAGGAAGGAGCGGCAGAGACATGTGATGAACTGACCACAGCCCCCATTCTCCGTTCCCCTGCGCCGCTCGGGGGGAGGATGTAGAGAATTTGGGAGTAAGGTTAACCCCGGGAAGAAGGGAGGGGTGGGGGGAAGGTGTTTTTAAGATTTGGTTTTATTTCTCATTATCCTACTCTGATTTGATTGGTAATAAATTAAATTAATTTTTTTTCCCCAAGTCGAGTCTGTTTTGCCTGTGATGATAATTGCTGAGTTATCTCCCTGTCCTTATCTCGACCCACGAGCCTTTCGTTATATTTTCTCTCCCCTGTCCAGCTGAGGAGGGGGAGTGATAGAGCGGCTTTGGTGGGCACCTGGCATCCAGCCAGGGTCAACCCACCACAATCATACTTCTGTGACTACCAGAATTGATTATTTCTACCTGAGATATCCATGGCAGCTTGGGTAATAATGCATGAGCATTGAGAATCCTTGCCTTTCCTTGCATGTCTCTCATCACTGTGTCTTCTTCCCTGTTTCTGTACATAATGTAAGTTTACTGTTATTAGGTATGATGATGTCAATAAGCTGAAAGCCTGCAGCAGAATCTTCTTTTTGGTGTCTAGGACAGTCTTGTGTAGCCCATCCTTGGGAATCAGATGTTCTTTTCCATTGGTTACATGAAGGAAGATCATTTCAGTTCTGTCTTTAGGAGTATGTCTCCATTCCTCTTGGAATATCTTTCTGAAGATTAGGGAGTTCGTTATAGGTTCTGGTTTAGTAGCAAATGGTAGGTTCCTGTTCTCAGGGTTGGAGACTGTTGAGAGCTTCTACAGCTCTTCAGAAACCCTTCTTGTGCTAGAATATTCAGCAATACAAAAACCTCTCTCAGAATAACTTTGTTTTGGTGTGGGTTTTTTTTAGTCATCTCTGAGGTGTTTGTTGCTTGCTGTGTAATTAATTGTACTCCTATAATACTACTTACATCTTGCTTTTTGGAGCAATCCTATGACATTCTGACTGTATTCATTTTGGATAGGGGTGGCTGAAAACCATTGGGATTTTTATCTGCAGAGGATACCAAAAGGGATAGAGGGAAGATCCAGAAACCTCAGATTGTGACTTATAAGGGGGCTAAGTTGTTTTTTCTGTGCACATATATCTACTAATGTTTGATTCTGTGACAATTGTGGGCCTTTTTTATGTTCTGTTACTTTAGCAGAAGTTGTACAAGGCTTGTGCATCCATACAAGACTTGTGATGCTGTGAGGGCTTCTACTGGTATCTGTGCTTATGTGCGTGGATCCAAGATTGGCATCCTATGAAGTTTTATGTATTTGGATTAACTTATAGTAATGGTTCTCTGTTTTAACTGAAACCCATGCCAAATATGTGAAGTCAAACAATGGAAAATGTTGTTACCCAGTATATGGCTTATCCCAAAATATTAATCAGTTTTTCCTGTGGAAATATTCCTGGTGTCAATAGAGGATGAGAGGAGAATCTACTTGTTTTCCATTTTCAGTAAATTCTGAACTTTGTATTTGAACTTCCTATCTAAATTGGAAGATCAAGCATATGTCCTGAGCTGCATCAGAAGAAGCATGGCCAGCAGGTCGAGGGAGGTGATTCTGCCCTCAACTCCACTCTCGTGAGACCCCACCTGGAGTACTGCGTTCAGCTCTGGGCCCCCAACATAAGAAGGACATGGACCTGTTGGAGCGAGTCCAGAGGAGGGCCATGAAGATGATCAGAGGGCTGGAGCACCTCTCCTATGAAGAAAGGCTGAGAGAGTTGGGGTTGTTCAGCCTGGAGAAGAGAAGGCTCCGGGGAGACCTTATAGCAGTACCTAAAGGGGGCCTACAAGGAAGCTGGAGAGGGGCTTTTTACAAGGGCATGTAGTGATAGGACAAGGGGTAATGGCTTTAAAGTGAAAGAAGGTAGATTTAGATTAGATGTAAGGAAGAAGTTCTTCACTGTGAGGGTGGTGAGGCACTGGAACAGGTTGCCCAGAGAGGTTGTGGATGCCCCCTCCCTGGAAGTGTTCAAGGCCAGGTTGGATGGGGCTTTGAACAACCTCCTCTAGTAGAAGGTGTCCCTGCCCATGGCAGGGGGGTTGGAACTAGATGATCTTTAAGGTCCCTTCCAACCCAAACCATTCTATGATTCTATGATTCTATGATACGTAAAACAAACAGATTGAGACTAAGAGCAGCCTTTTCTTTTTCTTATAGGTTCTGAGTAACGAGCCATCTGTTGCAGGTGAATTATTAAGAGAAGTCATCATTGTGGGGTTAACTAAAAGGGGTTTATTAATGATTAAACGATGATCAAACAGTAATTAATTGATGATTGAATGAAAATCAAATGTTAATCAAATGGTGATTAAGCAATAATTGAATGTTAGTTAAACAGTGATTTAACAATGATCTGACAATGATTTAGATGATGATTTAAACGATAATTTAGATGGTGATTAGACGATGATTTAGACAGTGGTCAAACACTACTACTTACTACACTTCTAATAATTAAGCTATAGCTGGATATATAAATGTTGCTAGCATACAATATACCTTTAGGCCTAATGTACAATGTTACTTATCTTGTTATAGATATCAGATGCTGGGTAAGGGGTCTCAACCTCGAGGAGTAACCTTGAGAGGCATCCCTGCTCATGGAGGTGATCATTGCCATGCAGCCTGCTGCCGTACAGGAGAGCACAATTCGCTCGGGGGGGGCTACAGGTATTTATAGCGTAAAGTGATTAACTCATAGTCAAACCCCCCTTTGGTGTATGTGCAAGTGTGCAACTGTAGCAGTTTTAGTTTTGTCTAGTCCTAGCTCAGGCTGGGACTGTTAGCTCCTGATAAGATATGGCCTAGATTCCTTAGTTCCTGAGAAGATATGGCCTAGCACAATTCTCACGGTTTGCACAGCAGGGCTGATTTCAGTCAGGCCCACTTTTCAGTGATGCCTGAACCAAAGTACTGTTCACTCAGTCAGTGTGGGCACATCCATCCCATGACTACAGTCAATTTACTTTACTTCACAGAGTGGTGGTACGGTCACCTCTTGCCTCTGTGCTATAAATATGTCAGTAATGGCATCATGTTATCTATTGGAGGATTAAGCGATAAATACAAAAATTAAAAGGGTTAATTTTAAGACAGTTCCACATAATCAGATGGTTTCACATAATCAGTAGCAAGATATTTGTGCATTTTACAGTGAGATATACTGATTGGGCTAAAAACCAACTCGAATATATAAAAAGACAATAACAACAATACAAATTACCACAAGGGCAAACATAATATCACAGGATGTAACATGGTGTTCAATACACCTGTTGTCATTGGAGACCATCCTAATAGGGTTTCCCACCAGCAGTGTTCCCCATTCTTCTTCACTCTTTCTAGTATGCGGTATATTTCTTCTCCATCATGATGTACAGTTATTAATGTTTTGCTTTGTTGTCGTGTCTTTCGTAATAAGGCTTGTAAGTCTTTATGTTCCAATAGCTTGTGAACAGCGTCAAGTCCATTCCGATGGGGAAAGGTAAAAGGTCTTGATACAGTGTGTAATTTTCCTTTAACAGTGCGTATGAGGTCACTGGGCTGTATAATTAAAGTCACATCCAGTAATGTTTACAAAGTTACAAACACATACATTTGATTGACTGGATACATTATAGGTAAAATTTCCATTAACAATTAAGTTTTCACAAAGCGTTCTTATACAGACACATCCATTCCTTTATAAACTAGCATAGAATCAGTTGCTTCTTCGGGGTGAATTTCAAAATGACAGACACTTTGTTGTGTATCTAAGCAAATATCTTGGGCTTTTATCATATTGCCTTCACAAATAAGTCCTTGTGCTCTCACAACACACGCTTCGGGTGTCTATAGTTTGCCAGGTGTTGTTGTATCACCTAGCCCAAGTTCTATGACTCATTGGGTAGAGTACCATCATGATTTAATCCTAGGGCAATAATAGGATAAATGGTGTACACAGAAGTGCTATGAATTGTCAACACAAAGGTGGTTGCAACATATTTATGTGGATCATATGTAAAATTGACCAAATACCACCATGACTGAAAATCTTTTTCAAATTGTGTGGCATTATTCCATATTACTTTTCGTATTTTTGTTGGAGAATTCCTTCATCTCCTTCCCTGACTATTGTGGCAACAGTGGATTGGATCCATAATTGGGCCTGAATACAGCTTAAAGCAAGTGAGATGTTGGCTTGTATGATGCCTAACACCTTTAATAGCAATTGATTGTCTGCTTCATTTATTTGCTCCCATCTGGGGAGAGCATCAGCCGCAAGCCATTGACTGGTTCCTAAGGCTAATAAGGAAGATTGTAAATGGTGTCCTAGCTTGTGTAAGTCAGAGGTTGCTGAATCTAGTTTATTCGCAAGTACCTCTGCATCCATACCATTAAATATTCTGAGTCCTGTTCCTAAAGCTCCTGTAATGTCCTTTCTTCTTCTATGTTGCACATTTCTCTGTAATGTTTGTCCGTGTAACCATGCTAGCCATCCAGAAAAGGAGGTTTTCAAGAAGGGCGTACACTGAGGGTGCACTATAGATATATTAGTAGGCATGGACAGTTCTACCTTTTTCAGGGACCATGATGGGTTAAATATGACTTGTTGCTGTCCTGTACGTTTAATAGCATAGGATCCAATTGTGGAAATTTGTGAGTATGTAGCTTGGTCGGTTGTGGGAGTAATAGAATAGGGAGTAGGTTGATCAGTAGTAGGGGTAGTTGTTAGTATAGTGTGAGGTCTGGAGGTAGATGTTAGTGTGACCTTTAAGGACAGTCCATTTTCGCTCTCTCTCCCTTTATCTGTCCACAGGCACATTGCTTCTATGGTTGTGTCATTAAAGAGGAAACTGACTATACAATCGGGGTGTGAGGGACAGCCTACTCTGCTTTTTGATTGAGTTTGATTTATCTTCCTGATGACCATGTAAGTGTTTCCCTTTGAATAATTTGTCATGTTACATTCAACAGAGATTCTGTCACCTGGTGTAGCAGAAATAAGGTGACTGATTTGCCTTTATAATGTGTGATCATCAGAGATTGTCATTGTTAGGTTTTTGTGTTGGTTCTCCCAATATTCCTGTATTTCCAGCAATTTTAGACATGTATGATGCAGAAAGTACTACAGTTACTGTATTGATTAGCACAAATAAAAGGAGGGCCTCCACCCCGTGCATTGGGCTTGTCAAGGTGTAAACAGGATCTGGTTCATGTTGGCGATGATTGCTCCTGTGGCAAGGATGAATATTTCTCAGATGATCAACCTGATCTCCAAGGGAGGCATTCCGGTATCATTGCCAGTACTGTTCCTGGAAAGAGAAAATAACACAAGTCTCAGCAGGGTGACTCCAGACTGGTTACCCCTTTTAGTTAGTAGCTAGGTGTCGTGGTTTAACCCCAGCGAGCAACTAAGCACCATGCAGCCGCTTCCCCCTCCCCCCAACCAGTGGGATGGGGAGGAGAATTGAAAAAAAGTAAAACTCGTGGGTTGAGATAAGAACAGTTTAATAACTAAAGTAAAATAAAATACACTACTAACTAAGAATAATAATAATTGTAATGAAAAGGAATACAACAAAAAAAAAAAACACCCTAGAAAAGACAAGTGATGCACAATGCAATTGCTCACCACCGCTGACTGATGCCCTGAGCAACGATCTGCCCTCCTGGCCATCTCCCCCTGTTTTATATACTGGGCATGACGTTCCATGGTATGGAATACCCTTTGGCTAGTTCAGGTCAGCTGCCCTGGCTATGCTCCCTCCCAGCTTCTTGCACACCTGCTTGCTGGCAGAGCATGGGAAACTGAAAAATCCTTGGCTTAAGATAAGTGCTACTTAGCAACAACTAAAACATCAGAGTGTTATCAACATCATTCTCACACTAAATCCAAACCCAGCACTGTACCAGCTACTAAGAAGAGAGTTAACTCTGTCCCAGCCGAAACCAGGACAATATCACCCCTTATTCTATACCATTTACGTTATGCCAGATCCACACTTTCCGATACATTTCCAATTAATCACCATCACTTTTTCCTGTCTTTTAATATATACGTATAGATATCATTCCGCGGTCTATGGGCCATCTCTATCAAATGTCTGTTGAGTTCATTCAGATCCATGACTTTGAGCTCCATGTGTCATAACAGTCTGTCTGGGCAGGAGGATGGTGCGAAGATCGCACAGTCGGCAGAACAGAATTGGGCTTCGCTGTGCTGTGGCGGGCAGGTGACATTGGTCGCAAGCAGGAGGATGGTGTGTAGGTGTTGGATTGTTGCATGCTGAAGTCAGTCCTGGTTCCATCACTACTGCACTTCACTCAGTATTTGTCAAAGTTCATTCTTCATTAATCTAAGTAATTCTTACTGTAATACCATTAATATAGCATATAAACAATTATATAGCAAGATTATATAGCAATTAATATCATACAATTTGATTCACTGGCTCTTCTCACCTAAAATCAAATCCCTTGAGGCACACAGTCGGACTTCCCCATCCTTCCGCATCACCACCAAGTGCACCCAGGACTTGAGCAAAAGCAATCCCACGAATGGGTTTGCCTTTGCCTGAGGCAGGAGTGACCCAGACTGTTTTCCCATAGCATATTTTTTCATGTGCACTACAAGAACTTTATCCCCTTCTACAGTACGTAAAAGTTCTGATTGGGTGGGGCCAGGTCGATTGGCAGATCTCTAGTGTTGACTAACCAGGTGGCCTTTGCTAGATGTGTATCCCAATGTTTGAAGGTCCCACCACCATTGCTCTCAATGTAGTCTTTAACAACCCATTGTATCGCTCGATTTTCCCAGAGGCTGGTGCATGATAGGGGATGTGATACACCCACTCAATGCCGTGCTCTTTGGCCAGGTGTCTATGAGATTGTTCCGGAAATGAGTCCCGTTGTCTGACTCAATTCTTTCTGGGGGGCCATGTCGCCATAAGACTTGCTTCTCAAGGCCCAGGATAGTGTTCCGGGCAGTGGCATGGGGCACGGGATATGATTCCAGCATCGGTGGTTGCTTCCACATTGTAAGCACATGGTGCTTGCCTTGGCGGGTTTGTGGGATGTGATATAGTCAATCTGCCAGGCCTCCATATTGATATTTCAGCCATTGTCCCCATACACAGAGGCTTTAACCGCTTGGCTTGCTTGATTGCAGCGCATGTTTCACATTCATGGATGACCTGTGCGATAGTGTCCATGGTCAGGTCCACCCTCGATCACGAGCCCATCTATATGTTGCATCTCTTCCTGATGGCTGAGGTGTCGTGGGCCCACCGAGCAGAAATAATTCACCCTTATGCTGCCAATCCAGATCCACTGAGCCACTTCAATCCTAGCAGCCTTGTCTACCTGTTGATTGTTTTGATGTTCTTCAGTGGCCCGGCTCCTGGGTACGTGGGCATTACATGACGTACTTTCACAACCAGATTCTCTAGCCGGGCAGCAATATTTGCCTCAATGCGGCAGCCCAGATGGGTTTCTCTGCGTTGCCAGTTACTCTGGCTTTCCATTGCTGCAACCACCCCCACAGAGCATTTGCCACACATCCATGAGTCAGTATAAAGTATTGGCCACTTATCTCATTCAGCAATGTCTAAGCCAGCTGGATGGCTTTCACCTCTGCAACTGACTCGATTTCACCTTTCTCCTTCAGCAGTTTCTGCAACTTGTCATATAGGACTCCATACAAGCCGCCTTCCACCTGAGCTTTCCTACAATGCGACAGGGACCATCAGTGAACAGGGATATTGCTCTCATTTTCTGGCAGTTTATTCTACAGTGGGGCTCTTCAGCACGCATTACTCTCTCCTCTGGCGATATTCAACATCTTTGCTTCTGCCAGTCCATGATCACCTCCAAAAATTCCTGGGCGACTGGGATTTCCTATTCGACTTCATTGTGTGATCAATGCAACCCACTTACTCATGTAGCATCAGTTGCATGATGTGTAGAAGGGACCTTCCTTGAACATCCAGCCGCACCAGCAGTCGGGGTGCTAAGAAGGAGCTGTGTTTCAGTACAACCACTTCTGAGCAGCTTGAACTCCTTTCATATGTGCTAATATCTCCTTTTCAGCTGGAGTATAGCAGCCCAGATCCTCGATATCCCCGACTCCAAACCCTAGAGGATCGACCTTGGGTCTCCTGGTGCTTTCTGCAGAGACTCCAGGTAGGGCCATTACCACCGGCTGCGGTGTAGAGCACATTTTAACATCTGGTCCTGCCAGACTGCCCAAGGGCTAGCATGAACTATCTCCCGTTTAATCTGTTCAAAGGCTTGTTGTTGCTCAGGGCCCCATTTGAAATCATTCTTCTTCCGGTCACTTGATAGAGAGGCTTACAATTCAGACTATTAATTTGGAATATGCATTCTCCAAACCTACAAACCTAAGAAGCTTGCATTTCCTGTTTACTAGTTGGTGGACATAGCTGCTATTTGTTGATCACATCCATTGGGATGTGACGACGTCCATCTTGCCATTTTATCCTAAAAACTGAATCTCTGTGCGGGTCCCTTCACTTACTCTGTTTATGGCAAAAACCGGCTGTTCAGAAGGATTTGGATTATTTTCTTCCCCTTTCTCAAAAACTTCTTCTGCTGTCTTGCCCATACAAGATGTCATCAATGGTATTGCAGTGTTCTGGAGCTTCCCTTTTCCAGTGCATTCTGATTAGTCATGGCAAATGGTGGGCTGTGTTCCACCCCTGGGGCAGTCGATTCCAGGTGTACTGGACGCCCCTCCAGTGAAAGCAACTGTGGCCGGCACTCTGTGCCAAAGGATTGAGAAAAATGCTTAGCGATATCAATTGTGGATACACTTGGCTGCTTTTGACTCCAGTTCATATGAAGTTCTAGCATGTCTGGCACAGCAGCACTCAGCGGCGGTGTGACTTCATTCAGGCCATGATAGCTACTGTTAGTCTCCATTCTCCATTAGACTTTCGACTGGCCATATGGGGCGTTAAGGGGTGAGAAAGAAAGAGTTAACTCTGTCCCAGCCGAAACCAGGACACAGGAATATCCATCTAGCGCTAATGATTTTAGCTCTTGAGCTATAGTGGGTGAATGCTTATAGCCCTGAGGAGTCTGTTAAAAGTAAATGGTATCCCATCCAGGTAAAAGCAAATTTTCTTTATCCTCCTCCTGCAGTAGCACTATAAAGAACTATATCCTTTTGAATATCTATTGCAGTTTTTAAATGCTCATATGGTATAGAATTTGCTAGAAGTTGAAAGTTAGTTCTGACTTAGCACTGTTGTGTACTGTTTTGTAAAGTTCATTGTATGATAACAATGAATTCTTTAATGTGTATTTTTTTAATGTAGAGCTTAAATTACTCAGTATTAACTTCCAGTGTTATCTCTATATAAATACTGCAACCTTGTTAAAAACAAAGAAAAACTGGAATGCCAGAAAACAGCAAAGCTTTCAAAGAGGAAGCAGTTCAGCAAGGGCTAGATTTTTTTTAAATCAGCCAATATTACTATAATATCTCAGTGGTTTGCAGTTAATGGAAAAAAAAAACCCTCCAAATTCTGAAAATGTGTAGGTGGGTTCCTGAGATGCACTATAACTGTTACTGGTAATCCTAAGTATAGTGTAAAAAAATCCTTTCAAACAAGGATTTAATTATATATTCAGTATTATATTCATAGAATTAATCTCATACAAGAACTTGCACTCTGTGTTTCTTTTGTATTTATGCATATTTCTGAAAGGCTTTTTAACATTTTATCAAGTTTATTTACCAAACCAGCCATTTATATTTAAAGTTCTCCACTCTGGAATAAACCTTTTTTTTCCTGTTTTTTGCTGTTACATCTGTGCCATCACTATCATTTTCCTTAGCAACACCACCTATGTGGCAGTTCTCCTCAGCAAGGTGAGGAGAACCTTGCACAAACCCAAACCAGTGCACTTTGGTGCGTGTGTCCCTCCTATGAGTTTGCTTCATTGTAGTAAACAATGTAGTTGGCATGTGTTCCCTGCCACCCTCACCTGATTCATGAGTGCTTGAGAGCTGTGGGGTTTTGGGTGTGGGGTGTTTTTTTGGGGGAGAGGGGGGTTGGTGTTGGGCTGTTTGGGGGGGGGCGGTTTAAGTATATCAGAGGCACTAATCACACCTGTAAACAAATGGATGAAAGCAGGCCAGAGCTCTTGTCCCCTGTCAGTGAAGGGGGAAACGAGGTGGTTGGGGTTAGGCTGTGGGCTAGGGAGGGGGCAGTTTGTCGCTGGCTTGCAGAGGCCTGTTTGGTGTTTGGGGAGGAGGGGGGTTGGTGTATTTATAACTATATACATATAATTCTGTGTGCATTGTTTTGCTTTCAATAATACTAAGCAGCCTCCTACAGGTGCTGGGTGATGGGGACCAGTGTTAGGTGCAGGCAAGGGCGTGGTGGCTGCAGCCCTCCTGCCAGCCCCTTATGGAGAGGAACTGTAGCCCTTCCCTGTGAAGGGGAGTAGGGCCACATCAGGACTGCCCCCCTGCTGCCCAGGGCAGCTTGGCACCCAT
>NW_026114245.1:0-17194 GCF_018139145.2 Gymnogyps californianus | reverse complement strand
TGGACATCGGGGACCCCCTCGGGGGCACAGGGAATGGCACAAGGATGTTGGGGACATCCCTGGAGACGTTGGGGACCCCTTAAGCACGCTGTAGACTCCCTGGGGACAGCACTGGGGTGTTAGGAATCTACCTGTGGCCTACAGAGAGACACTAGGGACCCCCTTGGGGACACCGGGAACCCCCCCCCCCACCCTGGACACCACGGGGACACTGGGAACACCCTGAGGACACCATTAGGACACTGGGGATCCCTCTAGAGATACTAGAGACCCCCCCTGGGGACACCAGGACCCCCCAGAGACACCGCTGGGACCTTAGGGAGCCCCCGGACGCACTGGGGAACCCCTGGGGACACTCACTTGTCACGCAGCAGCTGCCCCTCGACGGAGGCCCCCAGCAGCAGGGCCGCGCTCAGGTCTGCGCTGTCAAGGAAACTCCCCCCAAAAACCAGCCCCCCCACCCCAAAACAGGGTGACACCCCCCCCCCCCCCCCCCCGGGTGACCCTCCCCAACCAGCGTATACCCCCTCCACGGGGGTCGCTGCCCCCCCCCGAAACCCCTCGGAGTGCCCCAAAGCAGTGCCTCTCCGTCCAGGTACTCCCCTTCCTTACAGGGGATCCCAATTTCAGCCTGCCCACGCCCAGTCCCGCGCCTCCCCCAGGTTTCGGGGTGTCCCCCCCCCCCCATAAGTCGTGGGGCGGATGCAGCCCAGGGCGGTGGCCAGGGCGGCCCCCAGGCTCCCGGCCGGGACGGAGCGGGCGACGTCACGGAGCTCCCCAGATCGGCTGCAGCCCCACAGCACCCCTGCCCCCGGACACCTGGATACCCGGGTGCTCCCCCCGACCCCCGTCTCTCCCTGGAGTCCCACCCGCAGCCCCCCTGGATCCACCCCACCCTTGGGGCACACCCCCCCCCCCCAATTCCTGGGTCCCCTTCCAGCATGCCTGGGTCCCTCCCAAAGACCTGAGTCTCCCCCCCCTGCACATGCCCCCTCCCGGATGCCTGGGTCCCCTTCCAGGATGCTGGGACCCCCTCCTTAGACCCCTGGGTCCCTCCCGAACACCTGGGTCCCCTCCTGGGTGCCTGGGTCCCCCCAGACGTGTCCCCTCCCCAACACCCGGGTAGTCGTCCCCCTCCCCGGACGCCTGGGTCCCCCCCGGATGCCCGGGTCCCCGCACTCACCCGAGGCGGTGGGCAGGCTCAGCCCCAGCAGGACCCCGAAGGAGGAATCGTCATCATCCTCGGCCCCGCCCAGCCCCTCCCCCAGCCCCGGCTCGGGGGGGCGGGGCCACAGGTTCTCTGTGGGGCGGGGTGGGGCACGCCTGGGTCCCTCCCATCCACACCCCGAGTCTCCCACGTCCTTGAGGTATCCGCCCACCCTGTGCCCCACAAGCACCCACGTCACCCGTATCCTCGCCACGCCCTTACCGCGCCCCTCCCCACGCCGCCCCGTGACCCACAGCTGCCCCACACGTGCCCCACGCGTTATCAACTCACGCGCCAGCAAGCGTGCGCTAGGCCCCGGGAAGACCGGCCGGGCCCCCTGGGTGTCGTTGCCCCCCGCGCCGTGGGGCCGGGCCGTGGGGCAGGGCTGGAGGCGGCCGCCGGGCTGGGCGGGCAGACAGAGGCTGCGAGGGGACGAGGCCGTCAGCGCCTCGTTAGCGCGTCATTTACATATTTAGAGGGGGAGAGAGGGGGCGACTCACCCGTGCGGGGACCCCCCCGGCAGGGCGGCGCGCAGGGCCCCCGCCTGCAGCCCCAGCAGGGCCAGCAGCAGCCCGGCGGGGCCCAGGGGGGCAGCACGGGCGGCGGGGGGGGCGGCGGCCCCCAGCCCCAGCAGCCCCAGCAGCCCCGCCCCGTAGCCGCGCCCGTTGTTCAGCCGGCCCCCGCGGCCCCGCCCCGGCAGGATGGCCGCCTGGGGGGCCACGTACACCTGTGGCGAGAGGGGTGAGAGACCTAGGCCACGCCCTCACCCACCCGGCCACGCCCATTGGCGAGAGACCACCCCCCAACAATCTCCTCCCCCCAGCTGCCCTGGCCCAGCAGGCCCCGCCCCTTCACGATGGCCACGCCCCCAATACCCCTCCCTCCCCAGTGGTCCTGAGGAAGCCCCACCCCCTTACAAGGCCCCGCCCTTTCCCCAGGAGGCCCCACCCATTCCACCAGGGTCCCTCAAGGCCCCTCCCCTCCCCTCAGGCCCCACCCACCACCCCCCAGGCAGCCCTCCTCTGCTCCCAAGGCCCCGCCCACTTAGCCCTGCCCCCTCCTGCTTGGCCACACCCCCTCCCTGTGGCCCCACCCTCCTCCAGCCTTCTCATGTCCCCCCCCAGGCTCCCACCCCCACCAGGGCCCAGCCCCACCCCCTCCCCACCTGGCCCCGCCCCAGCCCCCACTAGGCCCCGCCCCTTAAAGGGCCCCGACCCACCAGCAGGATCTCGGCAGCCCCCAGGGCGGCGGCGGCGGCGGCGAAGGCGGCGCTGAGGAAGGCGCAGAGCCCCACGGCCCCCCCCGCCTCGGGGCCCAGCGCCCCCGACAGCAGCCCCAGGGGACAGCCTCCTGCCACGCCCACCCGTGATGTCAGCAGGGGGCGGGGATGGGGGGGCCCCCACCCCCATACTCCACGCCCCCTTCCCCCCCCCCGGCACTCACCAGGGTCGAGGCCGTTGGTGGCGATGGCGCTCAGGGACACAGCGGTCAGCATGGTCTGAGGGGGGAGGGGATGTGACCTCTGACCCCCCATGACCCCGACCCCTGTGGCTCTTGACCCCTCCCCTGTACCACCAAGCACGACCCTGGCTTGACCCCAGGCCCGACCCGTGACCCCGGCTGTGAGCCCACCACGTGACCCCTGACCCCACACACAATGCCATGCGCGACCCCCGAACCAGACACGACCCCAGGGCACGACCTGTAACCCCACATGCAATCCCTGACCCCAGCTGCAATCCTGGGACGTGACCCCTAACCCCAGCAGTAACGCCGGCTGTGACCCCTGACCCCAAACGTGACCACGGGGCTTTACCCCCGACTCCAGCCGTGACCCCACGTGTGATCCCCTGATCCCAAACATGACCCCTGACCCCAGGGCACGACCCCCGACCCCCTCCCACAGCCCCCCAGGACGAAGCCGACAGCAGTGCCCTGGGGGCACCCCTGCCCTATGTGACCCCGAGCCGCAACCCCCGGGTGACCTCCGACCCCACAGCATGACCCCCAACCCCTAGCCACGCCCTCTGACCCCACTCCTGCAGCGGGCCGACGTCGGCGGCCTGCAAGGCCCGGCCGGTTCGCCCCGCCCTGTGACCCCCGACCCCAGGGCGCGACCCCCGGCCCCACTCACGCAGGCGCCGAGCAGGAGGCCGATGGCGCTGGCCTGCAGGACCCCTCCGGTGCCGACCACCCACGGCAGCCGCAGCACCAGCACCAGCCCCAGCAGCGTCTGCAGGGAGGGCGCCGCCACCCCCCGCAGCGTCCCCAGCAGCCGCCGCTGCGCCCCACACCGGGGTCCCGTCACGTCGGGACCCGCGGCGGGGGTCCCCTCTCCTGGACGCTGGGGTCCCCTCTCCCAAATTATGGGGTCCCCTCTCCCGGACGCTGGGGTCCCCTCCCGGATGCCGGGGTTCCCTGTCCTGGATGCCTGGGTCCCCTCTCCCGAATTATGGGGTCCCCTCCCGACTGCTTGGGTCCCCTCTCAGATGCCTGGGTCCCCTCTCCCAGATGCCTGGGTCCCCTCCCAACTGCTTGGGTCCCCTCTCGGACACCGGGGTCCCCTCTCCCAGACGCCTGGGTCCCCTCCTGACTGCTTGGGTCCCCCCTCGGATGCCTGGGTCCCCCTCCCAACTGCTTGGGTCCCCTCTCAGACACCGGGGTCCCCTCTCGGATGCCTGGATTCCCCTCTCGGACCCCTGGGTCCCCTCTCCCGGATGCTGGGGTCCCCTCTCCCGGACACCGGGGTCCCCTCCCGACTGCTTGGGTCCCCCCTCGGATGCCTGGGTCCCCCCTCCCAACTGCTTGGGTCCCCTCTCAGACACCGGGGTCCCCTCTCCCAGACGCCTGGGTCCCCTGACCCCTTCCTCAGCCCCTCCCGGACACCAGGGTCCCCTCCCGACTGCTTGGGTCCCCTCTCAGATGCTGGGGTCCCCTCTCCCAGACGCCGGGGTCCCCTCCCGGACCCCTGGGTCCCCCCTCCCGGACGCCGGGGTCCCTCACCGGGGCGTCTCCGTCGTCGCTGTCGGGGCTGAGGGCGCTGTAGGGAGCGATGCGGCGCAGGAGGGCGGGGACGCGGGGGCGGGTGGCCAGCTCCTCCTGCGGGGGGGGAGGGCAGCGCAGGCTAACGAGGCGGCCGCTAACGAGGCGGCCGCTAACGAGGGGCCGAGGCCCTCACCTCGAAGAGCGCCAGGTTCCTGTCGCAGGCCACGCCGGCCTCCGGGGGGGCGGGGCACTCTGCGGCCCCGCCCCTCCCGTGGGCGGGGCGGTGGGGAGGGGGCGTGGTCTCCTCGCTGGGGCTGGGGCTGGTGTCTGAGGGGGGGGGCCGGGAGCTGGAGGGGGAGGGGGGCTCGGGGCTGCTCTCCGAGGGCTCCGCCCCCCCCCGCCAGGACCTCGCCCCCAGCCCCGCCCCCGACATGGTGACGTCACCCAGGCAGCGAGGTCAGCGACGACGGCGATGAGGTCAGCGACGACGCGATGAGGTCAGCAGGACCTGCAGGGGGTCAGAGACGATGAGATGGAGAAAGCGCCCGGACGGCCTGATGGGGGGCGGGGCATGGCATTTTGGGGCAAATACAGTTAGTTTGGGGGCAAATGGAGGTTGGGGGGGGGAAATACACATTTGGGGGAAAACAGCCATTCTAAGAGCAAAATAGACTTTTTTCACAGGGAAAAGGGCATTTTGGGGCAGAAATAGCCATATTTTGGAAAAAAATACCTAATTTAGAGAGAAAATACCCATTTTAGGGGGCATCATAGGCATCATTTGCAGGGAAAACAGCATTTGGAGGGGGAAATAGCCTTTGGGGGGACAAACAGCCTTTTTTTTGCAGAGAAAAAGGCATTTTGAGAGGAGAAATAACCATTTCCAGGGGGAAATACCCATTTTGGGGGAGAAACAAGCATTTTGTGGGGAATAACCTCTTTTTTCAGGAACAGAACCACTTTGAGGGCAAACAGCAACTTCTAGAGGGAAAATAACCATCTGGGGGGAAATAGATATTTTGGGGGGAGAAACTGCCATTTGGAGGGCAAGTAGCCTGTCTTTGTGGGGAAATTGCCATTTTTTGCTGGGAAAAGCTATTTTGGGGGGAAGATCAATTTTAGGAGAAAAATAGCCATTTTTTGCAAGAAAAAAAGCTTTTTTGGGGGGAATCAGCCATTTCTAGGAGGAAAGTAGCCATTTTAGGGGCAAAATATGCATTTTGGGGGAAACAGACAATTGGGGGGCAAAATACATGTTTTGGGGAATAGCCTTTTTTGGGGGGAAAATAGCCATTTGGGGGGAACAACCATTTTGGGGGAAAACAACACTTTGCTGTGCCCTTCTGGCACAGAATCTGCCACTTTGGGGATAAAATAGGCGTTTTCATGAAAAAAGACATTTCAGGAAAAAGAAACCAATTTTTGAAGAAGAAAAAATACCACTTTGGGGGAAAAATGCTATTTTTGCAAAGAAACCACTATTTAGGGGGAGGAACAGCGAGTTTGTGATAGACACCACTGCCGCACGCCATGTCAGCGCAGGGGCTGCCACTTTGGGGAGAAAAAAGGCACTTTGGGGGAAAAAGAGCCACTTTGACAAGAAAAAAACAAGTTATGGCAAAATAAGAGTAATCTGGGGGGAAAAAAATGCCATTTGGGGGGAGGAACGGCTGCTTTGTGGCAGAAATCAACACTTTGTGGCAAAACCCGCCGTTTTAGTACAGAATCTGTCACTCTGACAGAAAAAAAAAGAATTTTTGAGGGAGAAAAAGGCCATTTGGGGGGAAGCAACCTACCACTGGGGGGGGGTAAAAAAACAGCTGACAGGGAAAATACCCACCTCACTGAAAAAAAAAAGCAGTCCTGGAGTAAAAGGTAGGTCATTTTTGGACAAAACCAGCCACTTTGTAACAGAAGGAAACAGTTTGTTGCAAAAACTACCAATTCAGTGGAGAATCGGCCGCTTTGGGGGGGAAAAACTGCCATTCTGAGGGAAAAACTGCTGCTTTGGGGGAAAAACCTGACGCTTCAGCAGCAGGTCACTCTGGGGCAGCCCACCCAGCCAGGGGCGTCCCAGGCCGCCGGTTTGGGCTGAAATCGGGACATTTTGGAGACTCGCTCTCCCCAGTCCACACCCTGAGGAAACAACCCCGCTGCGGGGGCTGGCACCACCAAACCCCCCACAGAACCACCGTTCTGAGGCCAAATCCCCTGATTTCAGGGCTCCCCCCACCCCACCCCACCCAGGAACCTGACCCTCTCTGAGGCCACCACGCTTTTGAGGCCAAACTCCCCCTTTTCGGGGCCCCGCAGACCCACACCACCCCTCAGAGACACCGATCCCCACCCTCCGCTTTGGGACAAACTCCCCCCGCCTCGGGGCACCCCCCCCCGCCCCGAGCCCCCCGTTTTGGGTCCAAACCCCGCCGTTCCTGCACTCCCCGGGCCCCCGCCCCCCCGGGTGGTCTCCCCCCCACACTTTCCCCGTCATTTTAAGGCTAAAAACCCGCCGCCCCGGGGCCGCTCGCGGAAAGGGCGGGAACGACCGTTACGACCGTTGCGCCGCCGTACCTGAGGGGTGGGGGGGGGGAAGGAGGGAGGGAGGGGCGGGCGCGCGCCCACCGCCGCCACGCGACGTCCCGCCGCCGCCACGCCCCCTTCGCTGCCGCAGGGGCGGGGTGCCGCAGGGGCGGGGCCAAGGTCGGGGTGGGGCGGGGACTAGACTGGGCAGGGATTTGGAGCGGAGGGGGGGCGGGGCTGGGACCGCGAAGGCGGGGCCTAGAGAAGGGGCGGGGTGGGGCGGGGAGAGCGCTGACCGGAACAGGCGGGGCAGCGCCTCGAGCAGGGGGCGTGGGTCTGCGGGGAGGGGCGTGGCTTTGAAAGAGGGGGCGGCGCTCACCCGTGGGCGGGAAAGAGGGGAGGGCGGGGCTTGGGGAAGGGGCGTGTCCAAGCGGGGCCCGTCGTCGTCCCGTGTCCCGTCCCCCCCCCGCCCCCCCCAACCCCTCGTCCCCCCCACACCACGCGGAGCCGTTTCCGTGTCATCCGTTTATTCCGCGACCGGGGCCGGCACCGGGGCTCCTCCCTCAGAGGAGCGGCCGTGCCCGCTGGGTGGGCAGGACGCCGAACCGCCGCTTCAGGGCCAGGCGGTGCCGGGAGAACTTGTCGTCAGGGGAGAAGCGGGCCGGGTGGGCCGAGCGGGTGGGCTGCCCCGCTGGGGACACTTTCTGCGGGGAGGGAGACGGGTGAGGCCGGGCCGGGATCCCCGGAACCCTCCCGGAGCCTCCCCGGCTCCCCGCCGCCCCCCCCCCGGGTACCTTCAGGGTGTAGACGCGCTCGCCGCGCTCGTCGCTGTAGCACTGCAGGAACATGGCGCCGTCGTTGCCGCCGCGCAGAGCACCACGGGAAGGGGGCGGGGCACCACGGGAAGGGGGGCGGGCTGGGCGCTGAGGGAGGGGCGCGGCAGCGGGGGGCGTGGCCGCGCTGAGGCGCGGGGGGCGATGGGAAATGTAGTCCTGGGGAGGGGTGGGGAGCGCACAGGGTTGGGGTGCGAGGGGACCCCGGGGGGGGGGACCCCAGGCGTCCGGGGCCCCATTAACGAAGCTGCTGATGTCATTTAACGGTTTTTATTGCGTTGCCGGGCGCCGGGGTCCTCCCCGCCCCGTGAACTTTGGACTTTGCCCCCGGACGCCTGGGTCCCCGTCCCGGGATGGACGTGCTGCGGTGAGGTGGCCTTGTTGGCTGGGGCAGGGTGTGGGGGGCCATGGGGGCCGTCAGGTTGGAAGTGGGGGGCCATTGGGGCCACCAGGTTGGAAGTGGGGGGCCACGGGGGCCGCCAGGTTGGAAGTGGGGGGCCACGGGGGCCGCCAGGTTGCGGGCAGGGGACACAGGGGTGGTGAGGTTGGAGGCTGGGGGACGTGGGCGGGGGGGGGGGGGCGCTGGGGGCAGCCACATTAAGGGCACGGCCGTCCCCAGGGCGGTGGCCCGCCGGGCCTGGCCCCCCCGGCCCCGCAGCCGCGGCCCTTCTGGGTGTGCGACCGGCGGCGGGGGCGGCCCCGGGGGCTGGTGGCCGCCAGCCTGGAGGAGCTGCGGGAGCAGGTGAGGGGCAGCGACCCCCCCCGGGGAACCCCCCCAAGAACCCTAATTGCCCCTGGGACCCCCAAATTGCCTCCAGTACCCCCCTGAATTACCTCAAAGTTTCCTAATTGTCCCTAGACTATCCTTAATTGCCCCTGGGAGCCCCCCAGGACCTCTAATTGCCCCTTGGGAGATCCCCAATTGCCCCTGGGACCCCCCAATTGCCCCTGGGACCCCCCAATTGCCCCTGATGCTTTCTAATTGTTTCTAGGCTTTTCCTAATTGCCCTTTGCACTGCACTAAATTACTCTCAGGTTCTTCAATTCCCACTCAGAAGCCCCCCAAATTGCCCCGGGATCCCCAGATTGCCCCCAAGAGTATCTAACTGGCCCTTGGGAGCCCCCAGTCTTTCTAATTGCCCCCGTGGGTATGTGATTGCCCCCAGGATGCCCCATAATCGCTCCTGGCACCCCACAATTACCCCCAGTGCTTTCTAACGGCCTCTAAGCTCTTAATTGCTCCTGCAACCCCCCCCCCCACGCTCCCCAGAACCTCTAATTGCCCCCCAAACCCCCTGATTGCCACTCTTGACCCCTAACTACCCCTTAACAGTTCCTGCCCCCCCCCCCCAGTTATCCCCCAGACATCCCAATCACCCCACCAGCCTCTAATTGCCCCTGGATCCCCCCCTATTTCATCCCCTGGGTTCCCTGAACTCCCCCAGGGGGCCCGATACGCTGCCCCTGGACCCCCTAATTGCACACACCCCCCCTCCCCGGGGCAGGCAGGGGAGGCGCTGAGCCTGGGGCCGCTTGTGACGCTGGTGCTGGCAGAGGATGGGACAGCGGTTGAGACAGAAGGGTTTTTCGGCGCGCTGGCACCCCACACCCCCCTCATGGCCCTGGCACCGGGGCAGCACTGGGAGCCCCCCAAGGTGAGACTCCACTGGGACCCCAAATACCCCCGAGTGCACCCCGAATATTCTCCCTCAGCCCCTCCCTACCTCCTATAACTCACTTAGGACCCCCAAATACACACCCAGTTGCCACTGGGACCCCCAAAAACTCCTCTGCTCCTTCTCAGGGCTGCCCAATTGCCCCAGGACCCGCTACAGCTCCCTTAGGAGCCCCAAATCTCCCCAGGGGACCCTACAGACCCAAGGAGTGTCCCAAGACCCACCCCCCCACAAGACACCCACAATAACTCCCCTGGACCCCCCAAGCCCTCGCTGCCCCCAAGACTCCCCAATACCCCATAAACCCCCCCCCCCCGGCACTTAATTGCCCGCCAACCCCTCTTCCACCCCCCCCCAGGCCAGGCTGTTCAGGGAGCACTGGGAGCCTGAGCCCCCCCAGGCACGGGGGTCCCGCCCCGGGGACGAGGTGGCCCGGGTGACGGTGGCCCTGGCCAAGGCGAGTCCCCACGACCTGGTGGGGCAGCTGCGGGTGACGGCGTCCGTGAGGGGCCTGCGCTGCGACGTGGGGGGGCTCGGCCCCGAGCGGCTCCTGAGGTACGTGGGCAGGGCTGGGGGGGGGGGTCCTGACCCATGGGGAGCCCCCATGGTGGGGGGGCTTAGCCCCAATTGACCCTTCTCCCCACGGGGGTGCAGATGGGGCAGGAGAAGACCCCACGGGGCAAGACCTTCTCCTGCCCCATAGGGTCAGCACCTGCCCCATAGGCACCCCACGGGGGTAGAGGTTGGGGGAGCCCCACGGGGCAGCTCTGAACCCCCTTTTCTGTGCCCCCCCCCCCCCCAGGGAACTGCTGCGGCTGGTGGCGGCCATGACGCGTGCCGTGGGGCAGAGCCTCCTGAGCCTCTCTGCCGCCCTCCGCCGCCTCCTCGACAGCGCCGCGCCCCAGAGGGTCACCTATGACCGCTAAGCCCCGCCCTTTTTTCCTATAGCCCCGCCCTTTTTTCCTATAGCCCCGCCCTTTTTTCCCCCTATAGCCGCGCCACTAAAGGGCTGAACAAGCACTGGGCACTGCTTGGAGAACCCATTGCTGGGACAAAATGGCCGCCTGTTGGGGGACAAAGAGCGTTGTAGGAAGGAGAAGGGACCAAGGGATCAGGCTGCACCGCCTTCTCACAAAAAACCCCAGAAATGTGTTAAAAAATATCAATTTATATAGAAAAATACATGTTGGGAGGCCAAGAGCAGACGAGGCTCAGGCAATGGGTGCCAGAGTGTCACTGTTGCCCCTCGCCTTTGAAAACTCTGTGGTACTCACATCAGGAAGGGCTCCAGAGCTGCTCTGTCTGGCATTGAGTCCTCCAGCAGCTCCATGGTGCAGCGGCAGGGGCCTTTCTGGCCAGCAGTCCTCCAGTGACTCCATGGTTCGGTGGTCCAGAGCAGACAAGATGGGGGGGGAAGAAGAACCAGAGCGGCGCTTGGGATCTCTATGGTCCTCTGCGATCTCAGGAGCTGCTGAAACCCAGGAGATGCTCTCTCCCCCCAGTTCTCTTCTCTATGTCCCACGGTCCTCCAGGAGGGTGCCTCTCTGTCGCCCGGGCAGCCGCTCTACGCCCCTGGGGGGGTGTCAGTCCTCCAGGAGGGGTCCCAGGAGGCCACGGCGGCGGTCGGGGGCCGCCTGTAGCCGCTCCCACAGGCGGCGGCGGCGGAGGAAGAGGTCGAGGCCGAGGGTCCGGGCCACCCCCCGACCGTGGGGGTCGCGCTGCAGGGCCTCGCGCTGGGATGCTGCGGGGGGGGGGAGGGGGTGTTAGGGCGGGGCCCGGACGCCAGGGTCCCCTCCGTCGCGCCCCCTTCCCCGGTACTCACCCAGCTCACCGGCGATGGCGGCGCGGGCAGGGGCGGAGGCCGAGGCCCAGACACCGTCGAGGACGCGGCTGCCGTTGCGGTGACACGCCAGCGAGAAGAAGTGACCCTACGAGGGGGGTGGGACAAAGCAGGGAGCGATGTCAGCAAGGAGAAGACCCTTAAAAGCATCAGGGTGGGGCAATAAAAGCCGCCATTTTGTTAAGGGAGGGGCTTGTGCCACCTCGCAGGACAACGCGGGGCCGCGAAACCGCCACACGTCTTTGAGGGGGAGGCTTGAAACCGCCCCAAACGCCCCGAGAACGGAGATCTGGCCCCACAATGCTGCCGGAGGGGCTCTGAAAGCGGGGGTTTGGCCCCAATCTGGCACTGGGGACCCCCCCCCCCTTACCTTGAGCTTGCGGAGGAGGCGGCGGCGGGCGCGGGTGGGGACGGTGGGGGAGGTGAGGAGGGCGTCCCAAACCCGGCTGCCGGGGGGGCTGCGGGCCAGGGCGGCCAGGGCCGTGGGGGGCAGCGCCTCCAGCCCCGCCAGGACCGGCCCCGGGTCCCTGAAGTGCAGCAGGTGCTGGAGCAGGAGGGAGCCGTGGAGCGTGACGGGGCCCAGCGAGGGCTGCGGAGGAGAGAAACGGGGGGAAATACAGGGGTCGGGGCAAGCAGGGGTGTCAAGGGGCCCCCAAAAGCCCTCCTGGGGGGGTCTTGGGGCAGATACGGAGGCAAAAGGAGGTTTTGGGAGAGCGTGAAGGGCTTTGGGGGATAAATGGGGGGCAATTGGAAGGACACGGGGGTCCCAAAAGCCTCCTGGGGGGTCTTGAGACATAACAAGGGGGGCTAGGGGTAAATAGAGGGGTTGGGGGCAAATTCAGTGGATGGAGGGGGCAAATAATTGTGCAAGGGGGCTAAATAGTGGGTTTCGGAGGACAAATTGGCAGTTAAAAGAGTAGATAAGGGCGCTGGGGGGCAAGCGGGGGGGCACGGGGGCAAGTTAGAGGAGATTGGGGGCAAATGAGGGGGCGGGGGGCAAGAGAGGGAATCGGGGGGCAAATGGAGGGACCTTTGGGGGGATGAGGCAGCCCGGCCCACTCCCACCCCTGCCCCGCCCACTCCCACCCTTGCCCCGCCCCTCACCTCTGGCTCCGCCCCCTCTGCATCCCTGTCCCCATCCCCAAAGGGGCGGAGCCCGGCCAGGAACCCCACACAGGCCCGGCGTCGCTCCCGCGGCTCCCAGCAGCCGAAAGCCTATTGGAGGAGAAAGGCAAGGAGGGTGGGGCTTAGGGAGGGGCCTCTGAGGGGGCAGGGCCTGGGTGGAAGGGGTGGGGCCTGGGTTAAGTGGGGCAAGTAGCCCCTCCCAGAGGAGGGGCGCTAGGACCAAGGGGAGGACCAGGGAGGGGGCGGGGACTACAGGTGGGGCAGGGCTTTGTGGAAAGAGGTGTGGCCTCCTTAAAAACAACCACAGTTCTTAAAGCAGCAATACCTTAAAACGGCAACACATTTAACAGTGGGTCCATGCCTTATTCAGCCAATAGAAAACATGTATTACAGAGCTGGGTGGAGCATCAGAGGGGTGTGGTCTGTGTGACACGGAGGGGCTTGTCCAGCCTAATATGGATACTATCCATATCCAATAAGAACCCTTTGTGCGGTTTAAGGCAGGGCTAAGATGAAAGGGGCGTGCCCTAACAGAAAGGGGTGGGGCTTATTTAAAGTCACAAGGCACTGCTACGGGTGTTCTGTCCGGATCAGTGCCAATAGCAACAAGGTCCTTCCCCCGAGGGCGGGGCTTAGCAGAAAAGGGGGTGGAGACTAGCATGGAAGGGGGCGTGGCCTACCTGGAAGAGGCAGCACAGCGCCTCCTGCTGGAGGCCGGGGTGGCGCCGGCATGCGCCCAGCAGGGCCGTGAGCACCCCGGGGTGGCCCCGGGCCAAGGGCTCGCCCAGGGCGGGGCCCAGCTCTGACACCACCTCCCCCACCTGGATGGGGCGGAGACAGCATCAGCCCCACCTCCTCGGTGCCCACAAGCCCCGCCCACCCCATCGGTCCCGCCCACCCAGCTGCAAGGCCGCCCCCCCCATCCACAAGCCCCACCTTCCCCAAGCTCTTCTGCATAAGCCCCACCCTCAAGCACCCCACCCAATAGGATCTTCCCTGTAAGCCACACCTTCCCCCTTCAGGCCCACCCAATAGACTGCATCTCTGCGTCATAAGCCCCGCTCCCAAGAAACAGTGCCCAATACCCTCACCTGCAAACGCTCCCCTCTCCTATTAAGCTCCGCCCCAAACCTCCCACCCAATAAGCTCCGCCTTCACCCCACAGGCCCTGCCCCTTTAAGCCACACCCCCATCACCCCTTTCTTCCCTAGCTCCGCCCCTCCTGGGCCCCCTCCCACCATCCCTGCCCTTTCAAGCCCCACCCCCTTAAGCCCCGCCTACCACATCAGCAGGGGCGTGGTCCAGCAGGCGCTGCAACCCATGATTGGCCACCCGGTGGGCAGCCACGCCCTGTAGGCGGCCCTTCAGCTGCTGCTGGAAGAGCTCCCGCAGGCGCTGGGGCCCCATCACCGCCATGGCCGCCTCCAGCAGCCGACTGCGCTCCGGGTCCTGCAGCCCCCACACCAGGGCGCTGGGGGCAGCCAATCAGAAAAAGGCAGCCGGGACCCTCCCCCGCCAATCAAGAGCTGGGCCCAGGTTCCCCCCCAAGCAACAGAAAGCGGACCCGGGACAGTCTAGCCAATCAGTGGCCAGCATTGGTAGCGTGCTAACTAATGAGAAAGGGCCTGGTGGCTCGCTGGCCAATCAGCAAAAGGGGTTTGGGACCCCCTGGCCAATCAGGAGCAAGCCTCAAGAAGTCGCCAGCCAATGGGGGGGAGCCTGGGGGCTGGCTAGCCAACCAGCAGCTGCCTTTAGAAAACAAGTAGCAAGAGGAAACAGGGCAAAACTCCCCCAGCCAATCACCAAACAGTGCCTGAGACCTCCCAGCCAATCAGGAAACAGTCCCCAGAAACACCAGATCAATGGAAAGCAGCCTCAAGATCAACTAGCCAATCAGGAAAGGGTACTGGAATTCACCAGTCAATCAAGAAGAGACCCCAAGGAACACTGGCCAATGGGGAGGACAGCAATGACCAGTCAGCCAATCAGCAAAGGGCACCTGTGAACCCCCAGCCAATCAGAAACCAGCCCCAAATGCCTCTCAGCCAAGGGAGGCTCACCCTCAGAGCCAGCTGGCCAATCAGCACCCGCACCACCCAATCCCCGCCCCCCACCGGGCCCAATGGGAACTCACCTCTCAGCAGGGGCAGGGCTAGGTGGGGCCAGCTGGCCAATGAGCGCGTTGCAGAGGCGGGAGCAGGCGGGTGATTGGCTGCGGTGCAGCACCTCCAGCGCCACCTGCAGGCAGAGGCTGGCGCTGGCCGGGGACAGCAGGGCTGGGGGGGGAGCAGGGGGTAATTAGGGGTCTGGGGGGGGCAATTGGGGGGGTGGGGGTAGAAAGGATTTAAGGGGCCGGGGGCAAAAAGAGGGGGGCAAGGGGCAGTTATGGGGCAGAGAAGGGGCATTTCCCCCCCCAGGGTCAGTTGTGGGGTATTTGCCCCCCCCCAGGGCACTTACAGGCCAGATGCTCCTCAAAGGCCTCTGCTAATTGCCCCAGGAGGGGCGGGAAGGAGGGGGGAAGCTCCACCCCCTCTGCTGCTGCCTCTGCCCCCTTGAGTGCCAGCTCCACCCCCTTGGCCTTTGGCTCCGCCCCCCCGGGGGGCAGCTGAGGGACTCCTGCGGGTAAAAAGGCAGAGATGAGGGAGGCGGCAGACGCAAACCTGCCCCCCATAATTAATTACTCTCCATAGAGCCCCCCCAATCCCACCCAGCCTCCTCTGCTGCCCCCCCCGACCCCCAAACCTGCCCCAGACTCCCCCAATCGCCCCCCAAACACACCCACACCCCCCAACAACACCTCACCTGCCCCTGGGGCTCCCCCCAGCACCCGCAGCAGCGCCCGCACCACGAAGCTGCCGGCCGGGTGCCGGGCAAAGGCCACCAGGTCGTCCCTCACCGCCGCCGCCAGCTGCCCCACGGCTTCCTCCACCTGCCCCACGGCTTCCTCTGCCTGCCCCACGGCCTCCCCCAGGGCTGGCAGCACCCGCCCCAGGGCGGCCTCCAGCACCCGGGCCCCCAGCGGGTGCCCCGCTGGCCCCCCCAGGCCCCCCACCACCAAGGGGGGCAGCACCTGCCCCAGCATCCCCAGGGGGGCCTGGGGCAGCAGCGCCTGCAGCACCCGCGACCCCCCTGGGTCCAGGGCCACCCCCGGCCCCGCCACCGCCGCCTCCGCCAGCACGTTGGGGGCAAAAAGGGCTGCAAGAGACAAAAAAAACCAGAAAAAATTCCTTGATTACGCCCAAAACGCATAAATATTCTTGAGAAAACTAAACAGGATCTCAACATAGAGTTATTTAGCCCTAAAGCTCTAAATGTAACCCCCAAGAACTACCCAACAACCCCGAACACCCCCAAAGCCCCTCAGGATTCCTCCAAACCTGCCCACAGACCCCAAAACCCCTCAGGGAGCCCCAACCCCCCTCACAGACACCCCCCCCCTCCAAAATCCCTCAAAATCCCTCTAGATCTCCTTACGCATCCCCCCAAAACCCCTCACTGACGCTGCAACGTACGCTCACAGACCCCCGAAGCCTCTCAGGGAGCCCCCAAATCTGCTCGCAGGCCCTAAAAACGCCTCAGGGACCCCCCCCAACTCCCCTCACGATCCCGCCAAACCCCCTCACGGAACCCCTAACCACCACCACCACCCCCCCCGCCCTCACCGAGCTCCTCCGGGCTCAGCCCCTCCTGCAGCGTCTCCAGGGCCCGTCGGAAATACCCGGCGGCGTCGGGCTCCAGCCGCGGCCCCGGCCCCGGCCCCGGCCCGGCCTCGCTCCGAGCCCCCCGCCGCACCCCCATGGCGGAGGAGACGGGCCGCTTTCCCAGGAGGCGCCGCGCGGGAGAGCGGAAGCGCCGGGCTGTGCCGCCGTACTGCGCCTGCGCCGCAGGGTTTGGCCGCCGTACGGCGCCTGCGCTATAGGGTTTGGCCGCCGCCGGCCGCCGTACGGCGCATGCGCTACAGGGTTTGGCCCCCGCAGGCCGCCGTATGGCGCCGCTTCTTTGCATCCCGCCATGCCCCTCGGCCCCGCCCCTCTCCCGGCAGCCCTTGCGCCGCGCCGGCCCCCTCCTGCAGCCGCCGGCTCCGGTTCGTTCCCGCTGGGCCTTTAACGGGGCGGGGGGGGGCGGGCTGGGTGTCCCCGCCGACACCTGGGTGTCCCCGTGTCCGTCCCCCCGCACGCCTGGGTCCCTGACTCTCGCTCTCTCCCACAGGTGCCGGACCCACCGAGCCGTCGCCATGGTGAGGGACACCCCCCCCCGATCCCACAATCCCCCGGGACAGCCCCCCCCCCCCATGGACCCCCACTGCCCCATGATGCACTGGGGCACTGCAGTGGCTTCCAGTCCCCCCAGTGACCCCCAGAGCCCCCCCGGTGCCTTGCAGTCACCCGCCAGTGCCTCCCAGTCATCTTCCAGTGACAGCTAGTTCTTCCGAATCAACCCCCAGTCCCTCCCAGTGCCCCCAGTCCCTTCCAGTGCTCTCCTCATGACCCCTAGTTTCTCCAATTCCCCCCCATGACCCCCAGTGTCTCCCAGTCATCCACCAGTGTCTCCCAGTTAACTTCCAGTGACAGGTAGTTGTTCTCAGTCAACCTGCAGTGCATCCCAGTTCCTCCCAGTCACCCCCCAGTGCCTCCCAGAGCCCCCCGGTTCCTCCCAGTGACCCCCAGTTCCCCCCATTCCTCCCAGTCCTCCCCCAGTGACCCCCAGCGCCCCACAATCCCTTGCAGCACGGCCGTCTGAAGCTCCGCCCCCGGACGCCGCCCGCCGACGGCAGCGGGAGGAGAAGCTCCGCCTCTACCGCTCTGCCATGGCCACCCTGCTGGAAAAGGTGATCCCTGACCTCTGACCCCAGCTGCCCCTGACCTCTGACCCCAACTGCCCCGATCTCTGACCCCGCCCCTGGGTGGGACACGTGACCCCTTAGGCACGCCTCTGAGGGTGTTGGTGACCCCTGACCCCCCCAGGGCGACCCCTGCCCCTGAGGTGACCCCTGCCCTTCAGTAACCCC
>NW_026114244.1:0-17697 GCF_018139145.2 Gymnogyps californianus | reverse complement strand
ACAAGTACTCAATCTCTTGTTTCTTCATGTACCTGTGTTCACGAGACAGACTGTAATCTTTAGCAAAATAAGCATACAGGTGGCTAATTAAAAAGCTGATGCCTTTCACCTTACATTTTAGCATTTCTGTACTCTATCGTCTTTATTATTGTGAGGTTAATTTAAAAGATTAAGTAAAAATTCTGAAGAAAAAAGCACAATATTCGAACAAGATCAGAAGATAGTTTTAGAAGAGTGTCTGTTTACTCAACTTTTTGTCTGACCTTCAATGTTCTTAAGATCTTTAGAAACACAGTCTTCTTTTTATATGTCTGTATTAAAGCCACAGAAGATGGCAAGATGTTCCTTGAACCCAGCACACATGCAAGTATTTAATAGCAGACTGCAGATAAACCTGCTCTCCAGACCTGCCTTGCTATTTATTAAAATGTTAGCTTAGTTATAATATCATTCAAAATTTGAAATCAAATCATTACAACTGGGTGATCACCCTAATTAGGAACACCATCTTCAGTGCTGTTACTTGAAGACTACCAGTATTCAAAAAGAAACGTTTTTAACTGAAGTGGACCGTAAAAATGTCCAGGTATGAAGATCTTAGTGGAACTGAGAAATACACATACGTACGTGCATTGCAGACACCAGCATCTGAGGGTTTCTTGGAAGACCCTTGGTTTTCAGGTCAGCTTTCCTCAACACATTGCAGTTGGTACATCTCTTTCTCATCTTAGTTAAACTCTTGTCTAGTCGGATTTACAAACACTGGTGACATCCTTTACAAACAAAACCAGGGGGCTGCCCTGTGCCGGACACGGCCGGTGCCAGCCAGTGCCAGCCGGTGCTAGCTGGCTCCGCAACGGCCCCAGCGCAGCCACAGCGCAGCCTGTCAGCGAGACTGGGGGCGCTTCTGGGTAAATGTCCAGCAAAGGCCACAGGGGGAGAGAGCAGGGCTGGACTAGAGGACGCCCGAGGTGCCTCCCGAGCCACACCCTGCTGTGGACCTGTGAGTCCCTGTCGCCAGGGGGCTGCTGTCAAACGGGTGTGGGCGTCTCCACGGTGACCGCCAGGCCTTTGTGACCAGGGGCAGCATCATGCCCAGAGGCCATTGTGACGAGGGGTCCGCACGGCAGCCGTGGGGGCTCTTATGCGGCCAGAGCCCTAGGGTGCCCACTCCCAGGAGAGCGGCTCCGTCAGGAGGCAGCATCTCCCCCGGGTGCCCGTGGCAGGCGTCCAACAGAGGACCCCGAAGATGCCCAACAAGCAGGAGGCAAATGCTCGCTCCCAGCCTGACGAGGGGCTGCGGCGCCTGCAGGAGCACCGCCAGGTGAGGGACGGGGCTGGAGGGAGAGGCGGGTGGTGGGACACGGGGACGGCCGGGGGCGAGACGGCCAGCCCTGAGCGCCTCCGGCCCGCACACAGCCATGCCACACCCCAGGGCTTTCTCTGGGGCAGGGCCGGCTCTGGGACGGCCGTGGCCCACGAAGCCCCGCAGCAACGCCCCAGAGGCAGAGAGCAGTGCAGAGCCGAGTTCAGCCTGGCTGGAGTGGCCAGGAGCTGCCTTGAAGCCGGGGCCGGGCTTGCCAGCACCGCAGGGGTCGCTGTGCTGACACAGCCGCCTCCATCCCACACCGCCTCCTTCTCCCCACAGGTGCGTCGCAGGCAGCCACAGGCAGCGCCGCAGCGCAGCCGGACCACAGCCTCGTCCCTCCATGGGGACAGGCTGCCACCACTCCCCTGCCCAGCGAGTTCACAGAGCACTCGCAGCCATTGCACACAGGTAGGGACCTTGAGGGAGACCAGGCTGACTGCCTCCCTGACCCTGGGAGGTGCCGATGGGAAGGCGGGAGGTGCCAGAGGGGACAGGTGCGACCGGCCCCCAGCAAGCTGAGAGCCTCGTGCTGTGCCCGGCAGGCTGCCCGGCCATGCCGGGGGTGCTCCCGAGCCCGGTGGCGGGCTGCGCCGGGACCAGCCCTCTCCCCAGCCGGCTCTGGGAGCAGGGCAGCAGCCGCCATTGGGGCCGAGCACTGCCCTCAGAGCTGGCAGGACGGGCCGGCCGCAGGGGGTTTCCTGCTGGGACGCAGGGGTGAAAGGACCACAGTCACGTGGCCTTTCTCCACGTCTTCTCTTGCAGACGCACGGGCTGGAGGGCTGGGAGGCACTGCCCCGCAGCAGGGTCACACGGGGACAAAGAGTGCCCACGCCAGCCTTGCTGCCTCTCCCACGGCTTGAAGAGACGCAGGCAGCTGCACCCCGGTACACACTTGCAGCTCCAACAGCAGGATCTGCAGCTGTCCCCAAGCTGCCCGCTCTTCCAGCAGCAGCAGCCTCCGGATCTTCTCGGAGAGGCAGAGCACATGCCGTGGGCCCCGCGGCCAGCAGCCACCGAGAGCTTGTCCCACCTGCTCGGGGCATCCTCGGTGATCGGGGCATGGCCGCGAGGGCTGAGAGAGGGGGGCCTGCCCCACACGGCCGCAGAACCTGTGACGTGGCTCTGGAGTCCACGGTCCACTCACTGGTGTCAGGGGTCCTGAGTCGCGTTGTAGGTGCAAGCCGGGGACCCGGCCAGCAGCTGGCGGCACAGGGGCACCTTGCGCACACCGCTGCTCTGGCAACACCTACAAGAACAGCCCAGGTGCAGACCGCCAGGCATGGCAAGGCCCCTGCAGCTCAGCCAGGGCCTCGTCCCCACGCTCCAGGGGGCACCAGGGCTGCTGGCGAGCCCCGTGCACCAGGTTCCTCAGCGAAGTGCACCGGCAAAGGGCACTGGGCACGGCCAGTGGCAAGGCAGGCCCATCATCTACCACCCTTACGACTTGTCCACGGCAAGCCGCTGCGCCCACGGCCTGTGGAAGCCCCGAAGCATCTTGTGGTCATGCGACTCAAGATGGAGCACGCGGAGCAGATGGAGGAAGAGGACAAAGACAAAACATCTGAAGACCTCTCAGGACAGAGTCAGCTGGAGGAAAATATCTCTATTCATACCATCTGGCGCAGCCCCAGCCTGCTGAGACTCAGCCAGGAGGTGCCCGGCTCAAACGGCAGCATGGCCCGAGATGCCATAGGAGGGGCAGATGACCACCCTCAGCACGCGTCTCCTGCCCCATCAGCGGACTCAGACGTGGAGCCAGCAGCTTTTTGCCTGGCCGGAGGTCCTGGGGACCAGGGGCACAGTGAGCCTCTCCCCGCATCATCGCCTGAAGATGTACTGTCGTGGGCTCCTGCCTTGCCTGCGGCCATGCTCCAGGCAGCAGATGACAGGGCCAAAGCTGTGGGCACTGCTCAGGGCATCCTGGGTGACCGGCACTTGGCAGCGGGGGCTGAGGGCCAGGGGCCTGCCCCTATTGGCCCCGTAACCCGTGAGACTGCTCTGGAGGACCTGGAGGAAGAGTGGGAAGACGTCCCTGACAGAGACGCTGCAGGAGAGGGAGACGGCGACACCCAGAGCGTGTCTCTTGCCCCATCAGAGGACGCTGACAACAGGAGGCAGCAGCTTCTGCCTCGCCAGAGGTCGCGGCCACAAGGGGCACCGAGCTATCCCCGCAGCGCTCGCTACAGCTTTCCTTCCTCCATAGGCATCGCCGCCCTCCGCGCACCCCAGCTCGCCGGCGAAGGCCCTCTGTCCTCAGGACAGCTTGTCGGGCTCTGCGCAGGGCTTTCTGCTGCAGCTTCTGCACGGCACAGTGAGAGCAGCGGCACCCGGCTGCCAGCGCCTTGCCAGTGCGCTTTGCCTGGCCATGCCCTGCGCCTGACCAGCGCAGCCTGTCCTGTGTCCTTATTAAATGCCTTCCTTGCTCTGTCCGGGGTGAGGGCTCTCTGTCCTGCGTGCACGTGTGTGGGCGGGGGTGTGAGTGCAGCAGCTGGGGTCAGACCACGGGGCGGAGGGTCCCTGTGTCCCTGGGGCAGCGACTGGAGCGAGTGCGGGTGAGTGAGTGAGTGAGTGTGATGGCCAGCGAACACCAAGCCGCACGAGCCGGTGAGCAGGTGAGGCGGCCTGGGAGCAAGGGGGTCAGTGGGTCTCTGACCGCCAGCCCTGGGTGTGAGAGACCCTGGGTGTCTCTCGTGGTGAGAGCACGGAGGGTCAGCTCTGGGACCAGGGGAGTCCCGTGCGGCTCGCAGGGTGTGGGGCGGTCTGTACCAGCAAGTGGACAAGGGCTGCGGCCTTGGGGGCTCCTACGTGCAGGGGCAGCAACTGGGGAGACTGGGATGCAGGGGCCAGCTACTGGGCAGGCTGAGTGTCCACAGACAGTGAGGCTGTCCATGCATCACCAGATGCTCAGCTCTGGGAGAGTGGTGAGTGCACACACAGGGAGGAGGCTGGGCTGGACGAGGGCTGCAGTCTTTCTCCCCGTGTGACCCTGCTGCGGGGCAGCGCCTCCCAGCCCTCCAGCCCATGCGTCTGCAAGAGAAGACGTGCAGAAAGGCCGCTTGACTGTGGTCCTTTCACCCCTGCATCACAGCGGGAAACCCCTGCGTCTGGCCCGTCCAGCAAGGAACGGCAGGAAAAAGGAAGGGATGAAGGGAGAAGAAAAGGGGAGGAAAGGAAATGGGAGAACAGAAGAAAGGGGAGCAGAATAGAGTGGAAGGCAAAATGGGAACAAAGAAGGGAGAAGAAAAGGGAAGAGGAGAGGAGAGGAGAGGAGAGGAGAGGAGAGGAGAGGAGAGGCGAGGAGAGGAGGGAGGAGAGGGAGGGACAGAGGGGGAGAGAGAGGGAGGAGATGGAGAGGAGAGGAGAGGAGAGGCGAGGCGATCTGTGATGCGGGTTGGAGCCTGTGACAGCACAGGGACGGGTCACAATGTCTGGGGCTGTCACCAGGGCACCAGTGGGCAGGGCTGCTGCAAGTGCAGCCTGGGCCAAGCGGTGAGTGTGCACACGGCGGGGAGGCTGGGCTGGATGAGGGCCAGGGCAAAATGCGGCCCCTGGGGGGGTCTCCCCTGGAGTGAGGGTCCAGTTGCTCAGAGGAGCACCTTGGGCAGGGCACGGTGCCGCGTGGGGATGGCTGCCTCCCAGCTCCCTCGCCCCTCTCTTACCTTTCACCAGGTCCCTGTGGCTCCGCCCTGCTCCCCCCACTGCCAACTCCTCCTGCCCAGCCCGCTGAGACCCCTTTCTCTTTCCTCTCCTGCAGGCCATGGCTGTCGTTGTCTCCTCACCCTAGCGCGCTGGGCATTGTCCAGAACACACTGCAGCCGGGTGAAGAGCTGCACGTGGCCACGTACAGGCTCGGCAGCACCTCGCACAGCAGCTGAGCTGGAAGATGATCAGCTGCTGCAGGATATAGAGCAACCCAGGAGCAGAATGGGGTGGCCAGGAAAGTCTGCTCCTCGCTACCTCCCAGCACGGTGGTTGGCCTCTGCTCTTGGGCAGGAGCCTGCTCCTGCTCCTGTGGACTCTGCTGGAGGACCAGAAAAGGAGCCATAAGCCAGGAAGTGGCTGCAAGCAGGTCAGCCCTGGAAGTCAAGGGAGGAGGAGGAGGAGGAGAGGTAGAAGAAGACGGCGACGATGACGACGACTCTGGTGGCAAGGGGATCTGGCAGATGTGTGGTCATCGCATCAGTGGCCAGTGTCGTACATGGCTGACACGTGCAAGTTGGTGGAGGAGTGGTGAATAGCTTCTTAGTGCCTGCCAAAGACTTTCCGGGAATAACTTCAAGCCACGCTGCAGCCAGCCATTGGGGTGGGCTGTGTCTATGAAGGGTGGAGTGCCTGGGAGGACAATGTCCTCTACCGCCTGCTCGTGCCCTGCAGCCTCCCCCTGGGCACGCCTTCTGCTTGGAGCCGGGCACCGCAAAGGAGACGCTGACCAGCGACTCCTGCCTCCGTGTGCAGCTGCAGTGCATGTGCCTAAGGGAGCAGCTGGTGGAGGACGTACTGTGCTTCCTCCACCACAGCAAGGATGAGCTGAAAGTCAAGGCCCCAGCCTTCTCAACACCCTTTGCACCGACTCGGTACTTAGACATCGAGAAACCGCTGCTGGTTCAGATGTTGGTGAAAGACGCCTGGAAGCTTGTTGCCTCAGTCACACTGCTGCCAGCTGACAGTGCTGCCTACTACACGCTCCTGCAAGCTCAGGCTAACGAATGGACAGGAAACCTTGTCCATTCAGGTGATTTTGGGGTGCCGCTAGACGACTCAGACTCCTTCCTGAGCCTTGAGTAGGACACCCCGTGGATTTCTGATTTTCAGTCCTATTTTGTCCTGTGGAGTGCAGTACTGACTGTCTTAAGCCACACTACCCTCCTGGAAAATAAACTGTTGCTATGATAATACGTGTGCTTGACCATCCTGTCTTTTTTAGCTAAGTGACAAGAGACAAAGACCACACTCTTGTAGCCACTGTTTAGACAGATTAATATTTAAGTAGATTTTCACTTTCACCTTCCCACTGTAGATCACTTGCTCCTTTCAATGATATTCTTTGCGGCAAGGGACTCTACCTCTTCTCTATGTTCTTGCTGGCCTAGGGAGGATATGCCCAGTTAGGGATACCAGTTGTGGTGTCCTTTTGGGACGATGTCCAGGCTTCCTAGGGTCCTCAGCAGCTAGTCTAGCTTCATAACAGCCTGTACACAGCAAGGAGGAACGTCAGAGAGATGTCGCGAAAGCAGAACTCACCTCCCAGCCACTTGCTCTTTGACCATACCTGATGAGCCTTTTTTATGGTAATAATGCTAAGGATCTAAATCAAGAAAACAAATTGACCCAAATTTGCACATGCAAGCAGTATTTGGTGTACAGGCTCACCGACTGGGGACGGCGGAGGGGGTTTCCCGACTCCGGACGCTTAGATCGATCAATGCAGTCTCCCGGGGGGGCGGATGGGATTATTGTTTCAGGTTCCCGGGATGGGAGGACAAAATCCTTGGGGTTCGAGGGAGATGGGGTTTCCTTTATTTTGTCCCAGCTTTTCACCAAACTTTCCAGATTGGGGGTGGGTAACCCATCCATCACCTCCCTGGGAATCCCCTTTGAGATGTCTTCTGTCCATAACGCATATCTTTTACTATCAGGGGGCCGTGTCGGCCTCGGGGGTGCAGCTTTTATTCCCCATTGCCTTCCAGCCTCCTAAGGTCCGCCTTGGATTTTGTCTCTCCATGGCCGGTAAATCCCATCTCCCATAATTAATCAATTCTTGTGCCACCTCTCCCCATGTCGTCTCCGGGGGGCCTCCCCTCCTCTGGGGTCGGGGCGCCCTCAACCGATCTTGTAGTTGCACCGCATATAATTTCAAAGCATCAGGTAATCCTCTTTAAGGGGATGCAACCTGTCGGGGCCTGCCACATATTGCATGGGAGATGGCTGTTGCGGAACCAGTAACCGGTCATGCATCAACTGGAGACACGCAGTTTTCTGTACGCTCTCTAAAATGTGCCCCGCCGTAGGCGTTTCAATCGAGAAGGGGTCTCCCCTTTCCATGGGATCCAATCCACCCGCCCAGTATGCCACTCTTTGGGTCAGGGACCAGGGTCCTCTATTGTCATTTGTGGTTAGAAAAACTCCCGGACCCCAATATCCTCTCGCCTCGTCCTCACTCAGCAAAATACGGTCACCCCGGTAAGAGACACTCTCCACACATACTCAGTTTCAGTTTCTCAGGGGCCCCGGGAATATTTCTCCTGAATTTCACCCAAATCAGTGGGAGAATAGGGAATGATACGAGTGGTAACTTGTTGGGGCCCTCCTTGACCACCATCCACAGTCTCAGTTTTAATCAAAGGTCGCATTACAGCTCCCTCCCCGAGGGAAAATCTTTCTCTTATAGGGTCTAGGTCTTTAAGAGGGTATAACGATTTTGGATTTTTCCCCTCGTCAGAATCGGCGTCCGAATTTTCTACAACAATTGGGGAGCGGATTTCATCTAATTGTTCCCGCAATATTCGCTTTGGTAAAAGCCTAGTCCCAGTGATCGCTTTAGCACCAATAAGGGGATCCTGCCCACTACGCCAAATTTGTTACGACCCGGACCGGACAGACCAGAGGGTCGTAGAGGTTCTGGGATCCCCCGGGCTAAATTAAGGTGAAACGACACCAAACAATCACTTTGAACGCTTTATTCGAACAATCCAAACTGCGGAAGGCATAACGGTGGGCAGCGTGGGTTGCAGCAAAACGTTCACAAGAGGAGAGAAAAGAGAGGAATAAGGAAAAAAAGGAAGAAAGAGGGGGAAAAGAAAAGAGAGAGTCACCACCCTTGGATCCCGCAATGTCGGTGACGAGCGTGGCAATCCTACGGTGATGGGCGTGCGCCGTGGCTCTTTGCAGTTGTGTCTTTTATAGTCTAAACCTCTGTCCACAGTCACGCCTCTTGAAGACTTATATGGGTTCATTCTAGACAGTTCTCAACATATATGGTAGTGTTCCAGAGGGTTCTTCACCTACTGAGCATGTGCGGCTTAATGGGGTGGTGGTCTTAGGGACTTTCTAAGGAGCTACAAGCCCCCTCCTCAAATAAGCTTGGTGTGGCCTCTGGCCATATGTGGTGGGTTACCAGGCTGGTTCTGCCAGAACACAGGACTGCATACCCTCCGGCACACCCCCTGTGTCCATGCAGCCAACTTCTTGCTAATGGCCCTCTTTGTTATGCAGACGTACCTTGGTTGCTACAATGTTTGAGACATTGACAGACATCAACTCTTTCAGTCCCTCACACAGGCACACTCAAGTTTCAGTGGCTTAGCGAATCACTGCACAGGGGCTCAGTCGTGGGAGTCATTTATGTGCAAGCTATTCACCCACAGCTATAGGAGTCTGATCTAAGTTTATCCATCTTTTATTGCTGAACTGAGTCAAACTGCCTCCCATTCGCCATGGGCTTTGAGCATGCAGATAACTCTGGTCAGCAGGCGGGTGGTAATTCATTAGACAGCTCTACCCTGACTGGGTGTGCAAGCCCGCAGATGTCTTACTGTGTCTCCACTGCAGCTGGGGTGAGGAACACAGCTCTCATGCAGGCATCCTGGGATGGTTTCTCAGCGCAGGCTGCTCTCGGTGCATGGACCCCCTTTGGCAGCGCAGGCAATTGCTCTCACATTGAGGTGCATTTGTGCGATGAAATCTCATTGTCAGAGACCACAAGCCTTTTATTTTGCAGAAGTATTTCAATGAAGACGTTTGCACTGAAATCAATTGTTTGAGCACTTCATGTTGTCTTGTGTTCCCTCGCCACTGGCAAGGATGAAATTCCGTGTTTGACAGTCATGCGCTCGCATGCATCACCCTGTCCCTGCGATGGAGACTTAAGCCAGGAATGCTGGGCTCCCTGGGCAGCGCCTTTCCAAGTGAGCATCCCTCTGTGCTGAGTCCAATACCGGCCTCAAGCTGCCCTCAGAGTAACTCAGGCTTTGAAGAGTTAGGCACCTTTCATAGCACAGTAGCCATGACCAGGGCTTCACACTGCTCAGCACTGGCCATTCACACCAAGAAAAGCTGTTCAGAGGAATATTCAGCATAGCCAGATGAGGCAGAAGAACAGGGAAAAAAACAACACCACCAGTGGCAGAGAAAGGTGAAATGACTTGCCCAAGATCAAGCGGCAGATCAACAGCAGAGCTCAAAACAGAGCTCACATTTTCTGTTAATTCACAGCACAAGTACTCAATCTCTTGGTTTCTTCATGTACCTGTGTTCACGAGACAGACTGTAATCTTTAGCAAAATAAGCATACAGGTGGCTAATTAAAAAGCTGATGCCTTTCACCTTACATTTTAGCATTTCTACTCTATCGTCTTTATTATTGTGAGGTTAATTTAAAAGATTAAGTAAAAATTCTGAAGAAAAAAGCACAATATTCGAACAAGATCAGAAGATAGTTTTAGAAGAGTGTCTGTTTACTCAACTTTTTGTCTGACCTTCAATGTTCTTAAGATCTTTAGAAACACAGTCTTTTTTTATATGTCTGTATTAAAGCCACAGAAGATGGCAAGATGTTCCTTGAACCCAGCACACATGCAAGTATTTAATAGCAGACTGCAGATAAACCTGCTCTCCAGACCTGCCTTGCTATTTATTAAAATGTTAGCTTAGTTATAATATCATTCAAAATTTGAAATCAAATCATTACAACTGGGTGATCACCCTAATTAGGAACACCATCTTCAGTGCTGTTACTTGAAGACTACCAGTATTCAAAAAGAAACGTTTTTAACTGAAGCGGACCGTAAAATGTCCAGGTATGAAGATCTTAGTGGAACTGAGAAATACACATACGTACGTGCATTGCAGACACCAGCATCTGAGGGTTTCTTGGAAGACCCTTGGTTTTCAGGTCAGCTTTCCTCAACACATTGCAGTTGGTACATCTCTTTCTCATCTTAGTTAAACTCTTGTCTAGTCGGATTTACAAACACTGGTGACATCCTTTACAAACAAAACCAGGGGGCTGCCCTGTGCCGGACACGGCCGGTGCCAGCCAGTGCCAGCCGGTGCTAGCTGGCTCCGCAACGGCCCCAGCGCAGCCACAGCGCAGCCTGTCAGCGAGACTGGGGGCGCTTCTGGGTAAATGTCCAGCAAAGGCCACAGGGGGAGAGAGCAGGGCTGGACTAGAGGACGCCCGAGGTGCCTCCCGAGCCACACCCTGCTGTGGACCTGTGAGTCCCTGTCGCCAGGGGGCTGCTGTCAAACGGGTGTGGCGTCTCCACGGTGACCGCCAGGCCTTTGTGACCAGGGGCAGCATCATGCCCAGAGGCCATTGTGACGAGGGTCCGCACGGCAGCCGTGGGGGCTCTATGCGGCCAGAGCCCTAGGGTGCCCACTCCCAGAGAGCGGCTCCGTCAGGAGGCAGCATCTCCCCGGGTGCCCGTGGCAGGCGTCCAACAGAGGACCCGAAGATGCCCAACAAGCAGGAGGCAAATGCTCGCTCCAGCCTGACGAGGGGCTGCGGCGCCTGCAGGAGCACCGCCAGGTGAGGGACGGGGCTGGAGGGAGAGGCGGGTGGTGGGACACGGGACGGCCGGGGGCGAGACGGCCAGCCCTGAGCGCCTCCGGCCCGCACACAGCATGCCACACCCCAGGGCTTTCTCTGGGGCAGGGCCGGCTCTGGGACGGCCGTGGCCCACGAAGCCCCGCAGCAACGCCCCAGAGGCAGAGAGCAGTGCAGAGCCGAGTTCAGCCTGGCTGGAGTGGCCAGGAGCTGCCTTGAAGCCGGGGCCGGGCTTGCCAGCACCGCAGGGGTCGCTGTGCTGACACAGCCGCCTCCATCCACACCGCCTCCTTCTCCCCACAGGTGCGTCGCAGGCAGCCACAGGCAGCGCCGCAGCGCAGCCGGACCAGCTCGTCCCTCCATGGGACAGGCTGCCACCACTCCCTGCCCAGCGAGTTCACAGAGCACTCGCAGCCATTGCACACAGGTAGGGACCTTGAGGGAGACCAGGCTGACTGCCTCCCTGACCCTGGGAGGTGCCGATGGGAAGGCGGGAGGTGCCAGAGGGGACAGGTGCGACGGCCCCCAGCAAGCTGAGAGCCTCGTGCTGTGCCCGGCAGGCTGCCCGCCATGCGGGGGTGCTCCGAGCCCCGTGGCGGGCTGCGCCGGGACACCCTCTCCCAGCCGGCTCTGGGAGCAGGGCAGCAGCCGCCATTGGGGCCGAGCACTGCCCTCAGAGCTGGCAGGACGGGCCGGCCGCAGGGGGTTTCCTGCTGGGACGGGTGAAAGGACCACAGTCACGTGGCCTTTCTCCACGTCTTCTCTTGCAGACGCACGGGCTGGAGGGCTGGGAGGCACTGCCCGCAGCAGGGTCACACGGGGACAAAGAGTGCCCACGCCAGCCTTGCTGCCTCTCCACGGCTTGAAGAGACGCAGGCAGCTGCACCCCGGTACACACTTGCAGCTCCAACAGCAGGATCTGCAGCTGTCCCCAAGCTGCCCGCTGCCAGCAGCAGCAGCCTCCGGATCTTCTCGGAGAGGCAGAGCACATGCCGTGGGCCCGCGGCCAGCAGCCACGAGACTTGTCCCACCTGCTCGGGGCATCCTCGGTGATCGGGGCATGGCCGCGAGGGCTGAGAGAGGGGGCCTGCCCCACACGGCCGCAGAACCTGTGACGTGGCCTGGAGTCCACGGTCCACTCACTGGTGTCAGGGGTCTGAGTCGCGTTGTAGGTGCAAGCCGGGACCCGGCGCAGCTGGCGGCACAGGGGCACTTGCGCACACCGCTGCTCTGGCAACACCTACAAGAACAGCCCAGGTGCAGACCGCCAGGCATGGCAAGCCCTGCAGCTCAGCCAGGGCCTCGTCCCCACGCTCCAGGGGGCACCAGGGCTGCTGGCGAGCCCCGTGCACCAGGTTTCAGCGAAGTGCACCGGCAAAGGGCACTGGGCACGGCCAGTGGCAGGCAGGCCCATCATCTACCACCCTTACGACTTGTCCACGGCAAGCCGCTGCGCCACGGCCTGTGGAAGCCCCGAAGCATCTTGTGGTCATGCGACTCAAGATGGGACGCGGAGCAGATGGAGGAAGAGGACAAAGACAAAACATCTGAAGACTCCAGGACAGAGTCAGCTGAGGAGAAATATCTCTATTCATACCATCTGGCGCGAGCCCCAGCCTGCTGAGACTCCAGCCAGAGTGCCGTGCCCGGCTCAAACGGCAGCATGGCCCGAGATGCCATAGGAGGGGCAGATGACCACCCTCAGCACGCGTCTCCTGCCCATCAGCGGACTCAGACGTGGAGCCAGCAGCTTTTGCCTGGCGAGTCCTGGGGACCAGGGGCACAGTGAGCCTCTCCCCGCATCATCGCCTGAAGATGTACTGTCGTGGCTCCTGCCTTGCCTGCGGCCATGCTCCAGCACAGACGACAGGGCCAAAGCTGTGGCACTGCTCAGGGCATCCTGGTGACCGGCACTTGGCAGCGGGGCTGAGGGCCAGGGCCTGCCCTATTGGCCCCGTAACGTGAGACTGCTCTGGAGGACCTGGAGGAAGAGTGGGAAGACGTCCCTGACAGAGACGCTGCAGGAGAGGGAGACGGCGACACCAGAGCGTGTCTCTTGCCCCATCAGAGGACGCTGACAAGAGGCAGCAGCTTCTGCCCTGGCAGAGGTCGCGGCCACCAGGGGACCGAGCACCTATCCCCCCAGCGCGCCTACAGCTTTCCTTCCTCATAGGCATCGCCGCCCTCCCGCGACCCCAGCTCGCCGGCGAGGCCTCTGTCCTCAGGCAGCTTGTCGGGCTCTGCGCAGGGCTTCTGCTGCAGTTCTGCACGGCACAGTGAGAGCAGCGGACCCGGCTGCCAGCGCCTTGCCAGTGCGCTTTGCCTGGCCATGCCCTGCGCCTGACCAGCGCAGCCTGTCCTGTGTCCTTATTAAATGCCTTCCTTGCTCTGTCCGGGGTGAGGGCTCTCTGTCCTGCGTGCACGTGTGTGGGCGGGGGTGTGAGTGCAGCAGCTGGGTCAGACCACGGGGCGGAGGGTCCTGTGTCCTGGGCAGCGACTGGAGCGAGTGCGGGGTGAGTGAGTGAGTGAGTGTGATGGCCAGCGAACACCAAGCCGAGCCGGTGAGCAGGTGAGGCGGCCTGGGAGCAAGGTCAGTGGGTCTCTGACCGCCAGCCCTGGGTGTGAGAGACCCTGGGTGTCTCTCGTGGTGAGAGCACGGAGGTCAGCTCTGGACCAGGGGAGTCCCGTGCGGCTCGCAGGGTGTGGGCGGTCTGTACCAGCAAGTGGACAAGGGCTGCGGCCTTGGGGCTCCTACGTGCAGGGGCAGCAACTGGGGAGACTGGGATGCAGGCCAGCTACTGGCAGGCTGAGTGTCACACAGTGAGCTGTCATGCATCACCAGATGCTCAGCTCTGGGAGGCGTGAGTGCACACAGGGGGAGGCTGGGCTGGACGAGGGCTGCAGTCTTTCCCGTGTGACCCTGCTGCGGGGCAGCGCCTCCCAGCCCTCCAGCCCATGCGTCTGCAGAGAAGACGTGCAGAAAGGCCGTGACTGTGGTCCTTTCACCCTGCATCACAGCGGGAAACCCCCTGCGTCTGGCCCGTCCAGCAAGAACGGCAGGAAAAAGGAAGGGATGAAGGGAGAAGAAAAGGGGAGGAAAGGAAATGGGAGAACAGAAGAAAGGGGCAGAATAGAGTGGAAGGCAAATGGGAACAAAGAAGGGAGAGAAAGGAAAGGAGAGGAGAGGAGGAGAGGAGAGGAGAGGAGAGGAGAGGCGAGGCGATCTGTGATGCGGTCTGGAGCCTGTGACAGCACAGGACGGGTCACAATATCTGGCTGTCACCAGGGGCACCAGTGGGCAGGGCTGCTGCCAGCTGACAGTGCTGCCTACTACACGCTCCTGCAAGCTCAGGCTAACGAATGGACAGGAAACCTGCCATTCAGGTGATTTTTGGGGTGCCGCTAGACGACTCAGACTCCTTCCTGAGCCTTGAGTAGGACACCCGTGGATTTCTGATTTTCAGTCCTATTTTGTCCTGTGGAGTGGCAGTACTGGACTGTCTTAAGCACACTACCTCCTGGAAAATAAACTGTTCTATGATAATACGTGTGCTTGACCATCCTGTCTTTTTTACTAAGTGACTAAGAGACAAAGACCACCACTCTTGTAGCCACTGTTTAGACAGATTAATATTTAAGTAGATTTTCACTTTCACCTTCCCACTGTAGATCACTTGCTCCTTTCAATGATATTCTTTGCGGCAAGGGACTCTACCTCTTCTCTATTTCTTGCTGGCCTAGGGAGGATATGCCCAGTTAGGGATACCAGTGTGTGGTGTCCTTTTGGGACGAGTCCAGGCTTCCTAGGGTCCTCAGCAGCTAGTCTAGGCTTCATAACAGCCTGTACACAGCAGGAGGAACGTCAGAGAGATGTCGCGAAAGCAAACTCACCTCCCAGCCACTTGCTCTTGACCATACCTGATGAGCCTTTTTATGGTATAAGCTAAGGATCTAAATCAAGAAAAAAATTGACCCAATTTGCACATGCAAGCAGTATTTGGTGACAGCTCACCGACTGGGGACGGCGGAGGGGGTTTCCGACTCCGGACGCTTAGATCGATCAATGCAGTCTCCCGGGGGCGGATGGGATTATTGGTTTCAGGTTCCCGGGATGGAGGCAAAATCCTTGGTTGAGAGATGGGGTTCCTTTATTTTGTCCCAGCTTTCACCAAACTTTCCAGATTGGGGGGGTAACCCATCCATCACCTCCCTGGGAATCCCCTTTGAGATGTCTTTCTGTCCATAACGCATATCTTTTACTATCAGGGGGCCGTGTCGGCTCGGGGGTGCAGCTTTTATTCCCCCATTGCCTTCCAGCCTCCTAAAGGCCGCCTTGGATTTGTCTCTCCATGGCCGGTAAATCCCATCCGTCTCCCATAATTAATCATTCTTGTGCCACCTCTCCCCATGTCGTCTCCGGGGGGCCTCCCCTCCTCTGGGGTCGGGGGCCCTCACCGATCTTGTAGTTGCACCGCATTATAATTTCAAAGCACAGTAATCCTCTTATAAAGGGATGCAACCTGTCGGGGCCTGCCACATATTGCATGGGAGATGGCTGTTGCGGAACTAGTAACCGGTCATGCATCAACTGGAGACACGCAGTTTGTACGCTCTCTAAAATTGCCGCCGAGGCGTTTCAATCGAGAAGGGGTCCCCTTTCCATGGGATCCATCCACCCGCCCAGTATGCCACTCTTTGGGTCAGGGACCAGGGTCCTCTATTGTCATTGTGTTAGAAAAACTCCGGACCCCAATTCCTCTCGCCTCGTCCTCACTCAGCAAAATACGGTCACCCGGTAAGAGACACTCCCACACATACTCAGTTTCAGTTTCTCAGGGGCCCCGGGAATATTTCTTGAATTTCACCCAATCAGTGGGAGAATAGGGAATGATACGAGTGGTAACTTGTTGGGGCCCTCCTTGACCACCATCCACAGTCTCAGTTTTAATCAAGGTCGCATTACAGCTCCCTCCCCGAGGGAAAATCTTCTCTTATAGGGTCTAGGTCTTTAAGAGGGTATAACGATTTTGGATTTTTCCCTCGTCAGAATCGGCGTCCGAATTTTCTACAACAATTGGGGAGCGGATTTCATCTAATTGTTCCCGCAATATTCGCTTTGGTAAAAGCCTAGTCCAGTGATCGCTTTAGCACCATAAGGGGATCCTGCCCACTACGCCAATTTGTTACGACCCGACCGGACAGACCAGAGGTCGTAGAGGTTCTGGATCCCCCCGGGCTAAATTAAGGTGAAACGACACCAAACAATCACTTTGAACGCTTTATTCGAACAATCCAAACTGCGGAAGGCATAACGGTGGGCAGCGTGGGTTGCAGCAAAACGTTCACAAGGAGAGAAAAGAGAGGAATAAGAAAAAAGAAGAAAGAGGGGGAAAAGAAAAGAGAGAGTCACCACCCTTGGATCCCGCAATGTCGGTGACGAGCGTGGCAATCCTACGGTGATGGGCGTGCGCCGTGGCTCTTTGCAGTTGTGTCTTTTATAGTCTAAACTCTGTCCACAGTCCGCCTCTTGAAACTTATATGGGTTCATTCTAGACAGTTCTCAACATATATGGTTGTTCCAGAGGTTCTTCACCTACTGAGCATGTGCGGCTTAATGGGTGTGGTCTTAGGGACTTTCTAAGGAGCTACAAGCCCCTCCTCAAATAAGCTTGGTGTGGCCTCTGGCCATATGTGGTGGGTTACCAGGTGGTTCTGCCAGAACACAGGACTGCATACCCTCCGGCACACCCCCTGTGTCCATGCCAGCCAACTTCTTTGTAATGGCCTCTTTGTTATGCAGACGTACCTTGGTTGCTACAATGTTTGAGACATTGACAGACATCAACTCTTTCAGTCCCTCACACAGACACTCAAGTTTCAGTGGCTTAGCGAATCAGTGCACAGGGCTCAGTCGTGGGAGTCATTTGCAAGCTTCACAACCAGCTATAGGAGTCTGATCTAAGTTTATCCATCTTTTATGCTGAACTGAGTCAAACTGCCTCCCATTCGCCATGGGCTTTGAGCATGCAGATAACTCTCGGTCAGCAGGCGGGTGGTAATTCATTAGACAGCTCTACCCTGACTGGGTGTGCAAGCCCGCAGATGTCTTACTGTGTCCACTGCAGCTGGGGTGAGGAACGCAGCTCTCATGCAGGCATCCTGGGATGGTTTCTCAGCGCAGGCTGCTCTCGGTGCATGGACCCCTTTGGCAGCGCAGGCAATTGCTCTCACATTGAGGTGCATTTGTGCGATGAAATCTCATTGTCAGACCACAAGCCTTTTATTTTGCAGAAGTATTTCAATGAAGACGTTGCACTGAAATCAATTGTTTGAAGCACTTCATGTTGTCTTGTGTTCCCTCGCCACTGGCAAGGATGAAATTCCGTGTTTGACAGTCATGCGCTCGCATGCATCACCCCTGTCCCTGCGATGGAGACTTAAGCCAGGAATGCTGGGCTCCCTGGGCGCGCCTTTCAAGTGAGCATCCCTCTGTGCTGAGTCCAATACCGGCCTCAAGCTGCCCTCAGAGTAACTCAGGCTTTGAAGAGTTAGGCACCTTTATAGCACAGTAGCCATGACCAGGGCTTCACACTGCTCAGCACTGGCCATTCACACCAAGAAAAGCTGTTCAGAGGAATATTCAGCATAGCCAGATGAGGCAGAAGAACAGGGAAAAAAACAACACCCACCAGTGGCAGAGAAAGGTGAAATGACTTGCCCAAGATCAAGCGGCAGATCAACAGCAGAGCTCAAACAGAGCTCACATTTTCTGTTAATTCACAGC
>NW_026114243.1:0-17738 GCF_018139145.2 Gymnogyps californianus | reverse complement strand
TTTAGGTCTCGTTCGGGTGTGGTCTGCATGGTCCGTATGTGTGGGAGAGCAGGTGGTCTGCTTTGCCACCTTCCACAACACTCGATCATTGATTGCTGATAGAAATGGGAAGCTCTGGCAAGACTGAGAGAATGAGGGGAGCGTTATGTTGCTAAGCAAGCCCCGAGCCCAGCGCTGGTGGGGCTGTGAAAGGGCTGCCAAGGGAAGGTGAGGGCCAGCAAGAGTTTTCAGTCCGGCACCTTCCCTGTGGGAGCACGGCAGGAGCCCCACAAGGAACCGCACAAAGCTGGCAGGGAATGGCACGGGGCCGTGGCTGGAGCAGAGACTGTGCCTTCCACTTTACCTGAGAACAACATGGCCACTAGAAGCTGAGTGCTGGAAACTACAGCTCCCAGCATGCCCTGGGAACCAACATGGCCGCCCGTCAGCCCAGTACCCCAGGACTACAGCCCCTGGCATGCCACTGGGCGCTCCTTCCTCCTGTCTGACCCTGCGGGGACACCGTCCCCCCGGCTGGACCCCACTCCTCCACAGGCCCCATGGCCGCCTCCCGGGGCAGCCCCAGTCCCAGTCCCAGAGCCTTGGTGGAGCAGGGAGGAGGAGGAGGAGAGAGGGGCAGAGGGGCAGAGAGGGTGGGGTGGGGCGGAGAGTGGCAGGAGAGGGACGGGAGGGGAAGGGGGCAGGGGGCAGCCAGAAACCTGGTGATGAGCAGCAGGACAGAGGGACAGAGAGGGCAGAGGAGGGGCAGGAGGAAGGACAGACAGAGGGAGAGACACGGGCAGGGTGAGGGAGTGGGATGGAGGGACAGATAGACGGAGAAGCAGCAGGAGGGCGGAGTGGCAGAGAAATGGGACAGGGAGCAGGACAGAGGCACAGAGGGGAAAGGCTGAGAGAGAGAAAGGGAGAGGCAGGGGACAGAGCAGGACAGAGAGCAAGAGAAGGGCGGGAAACAATCCGGAGGCTGAAACACAGAGAGGATGCGGGTCAGGAGAGGGAGGCGGCGAAGGAGAGAACAGCGATGGCCTCCAGGCTGGAGCCGGAGGAAGAGTGAAAAGGGCGGGGAGCAGGCGAGAGGCCCAGAGAGAAAGAGAGAAGGCCCAGCCAGCCAACGGGTGTCCCTATCACACAGCTGATTTGGGGGTGGCAGGTCTCTTGCGCAGCTCTTGGGAGTGGGGGAAAGAAAAGCAAATTGCTCCTTTTCGATCTTTGTCCCCAGGGAGAGCCAGTGGAGACATGCTGTGCACTGGAGAGCATCCTGCAGGGAGGTGACAGATGTTTGAGGAGCGCTGCTGAAGCTGAGACCCACCTGACAGCAAAGGCACGCGCTGGCCACAGAGCATCCCAGGTGAGCTGATTGTCTTGGGGCCAGCAAAGCAGCCTTCCTCTGCCCCTGGTTTTTGGTGAGAGATGGAGCAGCGCAGAGCTGTTTCTCAGGCATCCAGGCCTGACGAGGGTTTCCCCGTGCCCCCAGGAGAGATCCTGCTCCCAGGAAGCACCTCCCCATCGAGCAAAGGCCATATGCCAGCCGCCTGGCTCTGGGTACGGCTGCCCCAAGGGGTGTCTCAGGGAGGACGGGCTCATGTGCTTGGTGGCTCTGACACAGAAATGATGAGCTGAAGCCCCGTGGTGATGGCGGGCCAGTTGAAAGTCTCCAAGTGCCCCAGCCTTTCTCCCCGGGAGTGTTTAAGGCAGGCACTTTTTCCGGGGGTGACAGGTGATGTGAAGAGGGATGCTGTCCCATTCCCATTTCAAAGTTGTGACTTCTGAGAGGCGGGGCCACCTGAAGGCCCAGCCGGAGATCTCCAGGGAGTTTGGGTTCATTTTTTGGATATCTTGGGCTACAGTGTGCTAGGGTTCTGGGATGCTAGGGTGACAGTGTGCAAGGGTTACAGAGTGGTAGGGTTCTGGATGCCTGAGTTTAAGCGAGTCAGGATTAAAGGGTGCTATTATTCTGGAGAGGATCTGGGTTTGTTGGGCCTGGGTTCCTGGGGTTATGTTATTTTTGGCTTCTCTTGTGTTCTGGGTGGATTGCTTTTTTGGAGAGTCCTTTTTTAGCTTGTTTGCCTGTTTAGGGTTTGGATAGGGCCTTTGATTTGTGTCTGCTGTGGCTTCGGGTTGGCTTTTTTTACAGTTCTGGTGGTTTATGTTGTGTTTTCTGTCTTGTAACTACCATTTGTGGTCTGGTGTGTGTGACCGGCTGGGCCAGTGTCACTTCTGCTGTGGTCCAACTCATTTCCAGTAAGTCGGTAGGTGGTGGGTAGGTGGTGGGTAGGTAGGTAGGTAGGTCTGGAGGACTTGCGGTCCATAGCGGATGACTGCTGGAGGAGTAATGGGCACTTCTGGGGTGTGGGAGGACTTCTGGCCCATAGGTAATGACTGTCGGAGGAGTAAGTGTGCTTCGTAATTTGTGTGGACTGCCAAATTCACGGTCATTTGTCCTGCTTTGAGGAAGAGCCGTGGGAAGACAGCAGCCACCCGGAAGGACAAGGGTTTCCCCGAGGGTACGTGGCTTTTTGGTTTTTGCTTGTGAGTAAGCAACCTGCAAGGAGGCTGCTATCGTTAAGTTTAATGATGTTTTGTAAAGTCGTGGACTGAGTATCACGTGACTTGAAACATCGCTGAAAACATGGTGCAGGATTGTCTGGTGTTCTGGGTGCTTTGGTTTTGAACATCTGCTCGTGGGGGTAACTTCATACTGTCCTTAGCTCCTATCTCAAGGCACGACATGTGCTTAAGGCAAGGTTCTCATCCGCGATAGTGGACGTGAAGCCGTATTTCAAACAGACTTCCTGATCATTTTTAATTTTTGGGGCCAGGCTCTTCTCAGATCTGATTTGTTCATGCTTGGTTTTGCATCTTCACGTGGCTGGCGAAGAGCTCGTAGGAGGAGCAGGAGAAGGGTCAGCGCTGCCGTTTCCACGGCGGTCACTTGTGCTGGCGTTATCAAGGTTATCTTCGATGTGCCGTTTCTTTGCAGGAATCTCTTTTTAAGCCACTTGTCCATTTTGTGAGGGGTAGTGGACTCCCAAAGGGAGACCCTTTGTTCCTCATTAGTGCCTCAGGGGTTTCCCTGCCGTTTTTGTTTGCTTGCTTTTTCTTTGCTGTGCTGACTTTAAAGAACTTCTTTTAGCTCTTTGGGTTTCTGTCCTTAAAGGAAGCTCTAGGATTTCTACCCCGGATGAGGTGTCCAGAAAGGAGTGTCCTGGTACACTGCTGTCAGCCTTCAGTCTAGTGAAATGGTGTCATGGCGTATGTTGAAGAGTCATGTAACTCAAATGCATTTGAAATTACAGGCTTTGCCCTTGCTCCAATCATGACTGATTGCTGATAGAAATGGGAAGCAGGTCCATGCCCTGTAGCCCCAGGACTCTTCTCAGGCATTGCCAACGTGTTTTGTCCTGCTGTGGAGGGAGCTGAAGGCCTGGGCGGCAGCCCCAGACTCCACCAGGGTAGATCCCCCAAGAGTTGGTGCATGTTGGAGGCAGGTCCATGCCCGGTAGCTCTCTGGAACCCTCCCAGGAATATCCAGGAGTCTTTTGGTTTCCTTTGGAGATGAGCGACTTCCCAGGTAGCAGCCCCAGAATCTTCTAAGGTAGCTACGCAAAGAGCATTGTGTATGTTGGGGGCAGGTGCATTCCTGTTTTTGCGTCAGGACTTTTCCCAGACATCTGCCAGAGTGTTTTGAGTTTCCTGACAGGCAGCTAAAGTCCCAGGTAGCAGCAGCACAATTTTCCTCTTCCGTTAGCTGAAGAGTTTTCTTTGTGTTGGAGGCAGGTCTATGCCGGTAGCTCCTCAGGACTCCTCCGAGGAACGTCCAGAGTGTTTTGGCCTCCCCTGGAGACAGCTGAATTGCGCAGGTAGCCATCCCAGACTTTTGCAAGGTAGCTACCAAGGTGTTTTGTGTGTGTTGGAGTCAGGTCCGTGCCCTGTATCTGTCTGGGACTCCTCCGAGGCATCTGCGGGAGCATTTGGGCTTTCTCTGGAGACAGGTGAATTCCAAGGATCAGCCGCAGACTCCTCCAAGGTAGCTAGTCGAGGAGTTTTGTCCATGTTGTAGGCAAGTCCATTCGTGTTAGCTCTCCAGGAATTTTCCCATTCATCTCCAGGAGTGTGTTGGTATCTTGTGGAGACAGCTGAAATCCTGGGTAGCAGCCCCAGTCTCCTCCTGGGCGCTTTGTCAATGTTAGAGGTAGGTCCATGCCTGGTAGCTCCTCTGGACCTCTCCAAGACAGCTGAATCATCGCGAGGGAAGCCTTTCTGTGTCTCCCTGAGATAGCGTGGGGGAAGCCTTTCTCTGTCGTACCGAGCCAGCTCAGGGAAAGCCTTTCTGTGTCCTGCTGAGCAGCACGGGTAAGGGTTCCTGTGACGTACCGAGGTAGGAGAGGGGAAGCCTTTCTGTGTCGTAATGAGTGAGCACAGGGAAAGCCTTTCTGAGTCTTAACCGGCAGTGCAGGAAGCGTTTCTCTGTGGTAGGGAGGCAGCGCAGGGGGAAGGGGCTCTGTGCTTGCTCTGCCACCTCATCCTCAGCTTCACCTACCCCTCAGCCTCGCCAGAGCCCAGGTCCAATATGGACACCCTCCACCTCGGGCTCCCACACACAAGTGGCCAGGACTGAAAGCTGTTGGTGGCCCTCACCTTCCCTTGGCAGCGCCTTCACAGCACCACCAACACGGGGCTCTGTGCTTGCAGGGCTCCGTTTTGGACCCCTGCCGTACAGACTGGCCCTGTCCCTGTGCAAAGTGAATCCCCTGGCCACCTCCAAGTATAGACTGAGCCCCGTCCCAGTACTTTTTGGACCCCCTGGCCACTTCCCAGTACAGAGTGAGCCCGTCCCAGTACAAACTGGATTCCCTGGCTCCATTCCATGTATAGTCTTGCCCAGTCCCAGTAAAAAGTGGATCTCCTGGTTGTGTCCCAGTAGAGACTGGCCCATGTCCCAGTACAAACTGGACCCCCTGGCCCCTTCCCAGTACAGACGGAGCCCTGTCCCAGTACAAGACTGGATCCCCTGACTCCATTCCCAGTACAGTCTTTTAGTCTAATTAGTCACTTTTAACACTAATAAACGTGTCACCCTAAAGAGGGTGACCTTTTCCAGAGGGTCAATGACCTTCACTCAGGTTTCAGCACACATCCTGGAGACAAGCCAGGGCTTCTTGACTCCTTCCAGATGCTCATCAGACATGGCCTGAGGTTTGTGAACATTCCCCGCTGCTGCCCAGCTGCACAGAGGCTTTTCTCCACTGACATAGCGCTTGACCTCGTCTGGTGTGGAAGTTTTGGTCTCGTGCCCTTCCCACTGACAAGTGCGGACCATTGTGTGCTCAATAGCTGTTATTTTGTGATTCTGTGATGTTTCTGAGGAAGGTCTCTTAGCTCTGCTGTAGGAGATGGATACCATTCAAATCAAGTAGAGGTGTTTCAGATGCGCTGTTTCCTCAGGGACACTTCTGGCAGGGGTAGAAAGAGAACATGGTTGTCCTGACCCACTAGATTGTGTGTTCCCTGTTCTGCCTTTTCCTCTGAGGAGGATGAGGTGATGAAGGAAGAGACGTGTTTTTTCAACATCGATGGTTAGCAGAGAGGCTGCCAGTGTCCTATTGCATTTGCCTTGTCACCACTGACTCAATGTTTGTTGATTGAATCGTTTGTTCCTCAAACGAAGAGGAAGTGTTTGTTCTTCTTCATGGTGAGACCCAGTGGTCTGACATCTTCTGCGTGACATAGCGTTTTAGGAATCCTTCCCAAGCAGGGCAGCAGAGGTTGCAGAGCACATGGCATCAGAGGGCTGACAGAGACGCCGATGTCCATCTTCTGTTGGGGTATATTTTTTCCTTCTTTACTTCACAGAAGTCATGTTCCGCACATTCTTTGGATCTAGTTTACCCTGCTGAATCATCAGGTGTAGTCATGACTTTTAAAGCTCCGCCAACCCCAACACGTGTCATTCCTCATGCTTTTGCTTTCCAGAGCTGCAGTCGCAAGAGCCTGGTGACGGTGGAATAGAGGTGAATGTGGCGTCAGACAGATGCGCCTCCTGAAAGACCCCGCTTTGCTCTCCAGCCTGGCAGAGCCAGGAGGAGCCCTGGCCAGCAAGCAGAAGCAGGAGAGGTGTGAGGCGAAGGCAGGCTCACAAACCCTGTTGCAAGGCATCCCATGTGAGAAATCCCTTTCTGATGCAAAACCAGGGTAGACACGTACAGGAACTGCTCCGCATTCTGCTGTGACGTTAACTGCAAAATGAGCAAAGGTGCTTCTCTTTGGGCATTGGTTGTGCCTTTTTCAACTCCAAATGACAACATTAGGAATTCTGTGCCCTATAGAAGTAGAATGCAGGGGAGAGGAGTTGGGAAGGGGTCTGAGAGCAGCAGTGGAGTCCAGGTGAACAGCAAAATGCAGGTATCTTTCATGGAAGCAGTCATGCTCTGGTCACCTTGTGCGGCTAGATGTCTGAGCAAGAGGACAAACCTGACAGCATTTTCCTTCTGTACCTGGTGGGGTTGCAAGTCAAGCAGTTTGCTTGGCCATTTTCATCACGGTGACGTCCTAAATGGATACTTGCAAGGCCCTGAAATAGAAAAAAGCATCCTCCTACCTATAAGCTAAGTAGTGGTGCACATGGATTTGTGATTTCCAGGGAATGATAAGAGCAATACGCAATTAGTAGTCAACAGAGAAGGCAAGGCTGCTTCATGATAATGTTATTTATTTATAATAACAATTTTTTACATTAAAAAATTGTCACCACTGTAGTAATAATTATCCACCTTTATACTAATAATGATTCATGTTCATCAACCTTATCCATTTCTTTCTTCAGTCTTTACTTATACCAAACAGGATATCAAACATGAATGCTGAAAAGTGCAGAAATCCTGGACAACCTTCAGCGTTGTCCCAAGGCTACCGTCATCTTCTCTGCAAGCCCAATAAAGCAACGTGTTGTTAGACTAGCGCATGCTAAGCAGCAGGAGAGGATTAGTTTGGCCCATCATAAGACCTGTGCCTTACAGTAAAAAGACAACTGGTAATGCAAGGAAAGAGTTTCCCTGTAGTCCGTGGGAGTTTTGCTACTCTCTAGGTTGACTATGAGTGTGCTTTCAAACCCTTCTTCATAGGAACATGGTTTGGGTTTTTTTCCTACAGAGAGACAGGAGGGACCGGCTAATGCAAATACTGATGTCCTTGATTTGGTGTGGATTGATGGTTGCCCACTTGTGGTCACTCTTCTAAATCCAGGTCAAAGACGAACCAGCAAGAGGCTGAATCTTTACGTGCAGCGTTGTCTTGGCAGGCACCTTGCTAACAGCAGCAGACGCAAACGCTGCAGAAAGAGGAGGACCCCTGGGAGAAAGCTGCAGCTGGGCCATTTGCTCGGCATTTCTTGGCTGAGCTTGTTGACTCAGTGTGGAGCAATGTTTGTGAGAGTGACTATGCCTCTGACCTAGTTAGGAGAGGTTTCTAGATTTTTTTTCCCTCTTTTTATATGTGAACACAGCAATGTAACAGGCACAAGAACCACAAAACACAATCGACAGTCTTGTGTCTTAATTTGATGTACTAAAAGGAATCTTAATGTTGGATTCCTTTAAATTTCTGACAGGGCAGAGTGGTTTTGTTTTCAACCAATGCTAGATGAAAGTATATGGTTTCTTTTCTGAAAAGTGAAGATCATTCCGTTAGAGGCAGAGCTTGTTTGGAAGTTTTAGTAGTTTGGGGACAGAGGGCAGTTGGGGCTGGGGCCCTTGGGGGAGGGGGCTGTTTCTGCCCCATGCCCTTGGCCTGGTGCTCACAGCTGGGACGGGCTTTCCCAAATCCTGCTGGAAGGAGCCAGATGTGGCCACCGCCAGCACGGCCTCAGGGTCTGCTGCCAACCTGCCTTCAAAACAACTCTTCCCAGCGTGACATTGCCCAGGATCAACTTTGAGTGCTGCTGTTCTCCTTCAGGGAGCATGGTACACACCAAGCACACCAGAGCTGTTCCTGTGCCAGGAGAAGACTTCAGGCACTGCTGGGGCTGATGGTGACAGTTCCCACCAGCTGTGCAGCTCAGGAAGATGCCACAGAGGAGGCACTGACTGGTTATCAATTCTCTTTCAGGAACAGGATTTCACAGGAGAAGGGAGGCAGGACAAGAGGGCCCATGAGGTCCAAAAGTGCATCAGACAGCTGGCACAGTCACAATAAGAGCAGAGGGAAAAGCAAAAGAGAGGCAGGTGAGCTGGCTAGGACAGTGCTTTCAAGGTGACATCTGCCACAGCAACACAGACAGGAGCACTGGGAGGTGGTGGGGTGGGTAAGAAAAGGTGCCTGGGTGAGGGGAGAGCATGGGGAGATGGGAGACAGCGCTGGAGATGGAGGTGAAAACCACAGGGTGTTGGCAGTGAAGACAGTCCTGCTGTACAAGTGCTTGTGATGTCACTGGTGGCTGAGTAGGTGATAGGGCAGGAGCAGGGCCCTGGCTTGTGCAGGTGCCTGCGATGTCAGTGCTGAGTGCTGAGGTGGTTGGGCAGAAGCAGGCCGCAGGCTTGCAAAGGTGGTTTTGAGGTGAGTGTTTTGTGAGGATGTGAGTGGGACTGAAAGGAGAGGTGGCTTGTGGAGGTGCTTGTGTTGTGGTATTTCCGTGGAGATGTGCTAGGGCAGGAGGAGGCCCGTGGCTTGTGCAGGTGCTTGTGTGGTCATAGGTGGATGAGTAAAGTGATAGTGTAGAAGGAAGCACTTGGATTGTTCATGTGCTTGTGATGGAAGTGATGGCTGATGGCTCGCTCACTCCCCCATGACAGGATGGGGGAGAGAATCGGAAGGGTAGAATGAGAAAACTCATGGGTTGAGATAAAGACAGTTTAACAGGTAAAGCAAAAGCCATGCACACAAGTAAAGAAAAATAAGGGATTCATTCACTAGTTCCTCTTTTGCCTCTCCCAACTTCTTGTGCACCCCCAGCCTACTCACTGATGGGGCGGTGTGAGAAGCAGAAGAGGTCTTGACTCTGTGTAAGCACTGCTCAGCAGTAACTAAACATCCCTGTGTTAGCAACACTGTTCCCAGCACAAATCCAAACCATAGCCCCGTACTAGCTACTATGAAGAAGACGAACTCTATCCCAGCCAAAAGCAGCACAGCAGGCACACGTGGGTGTGTCCCAGTGTGCGGCTCCCCATTTGGGAGGAGTGGGGGAGAACTGGACAGTGTCCAGGGGAAGCTGCCAAGGTGGGAGTTGGAGCCTCAAGCACATGACCTGTGTAGAGGGACTGAGGGACCTGGGCTTCTTTGGCCCGGTGGCATGGAGGCAGTATAGGAGTAGTCTGAGAGTGATTGAAGGATGGCTTAAGAGGTGATGGAGCTTTTCCTCGTAGTGGAAAAGAGCATGAGAAAGAAAGAATGCCACTAAGTGCAGCTTGGGAGGTTGAGACTGGATATGAGGAGAACGAAATGTCACTCCAAGGGCAGTGCTGTGTCTAATCGGCCACCCTGAGGAAATCTGGAATAGTCCATGGCTTTGTGTTTGAAGGAACGTCCAGGGAGGACGGAGAGATGTCAGTAAGGGTAGTGAGATGCTCAGATGAGAGCAAGGTGGAGGAAGCAAGGTGGATGTCTACAGCCTGCAGGGAAAGAGGCCGAGGTGTGGGACACCATAGGACAGCCAGTGGTTATGCTGATCGAGGGCTCAGGCAAGGCTAAAAGCCGCCAAGAGAGCCGAGGTCTTTCTCCCCTTGGCTATGGCTGCTATCTCAACCACCAAAACCTACGAGGAGACGCTTTAACCTTATGACACCAGGACCTCATTCCCATCGCCCACCCAGGAGAGACCCATAAGCATTGTACCTGTCCTGGTTTTGGCTCGGATAGAGTTAATTTTCTTCCTAGTAGCTGGTATAGTGCAGTGTTTTGGATTTAGTAGGAAAATAATGTTGATAACACACTGCTGTTTTTAGTTGTTGCTAAGTAGTGTTTAGACTAAGTCAAGGATTTTTCAGCTTCTCATGCCCAGCCAGCAAGAAGGCTGGAGAGGCACAAGGAGTTGGGAGGGGACAAAGCCAGGGCAGCTGACCCCAAACTGGCCAAAGGGCTATTCCATACCATATGACATCATGCCCAGTATATAAGTGGGGGAGTTGGCTGGGAGGGGCAGATTGCGACTCAGGAACTAACCGGGCATCGGTCGGTGAGTGCTGAGCAATTGCATTGTGCCTCACTTGTTTTGTATAGTCTAATCCTGTTATTATTATTATTATTATTATCATTATTTTTCATTCCTTTCTCTCCTATTAAACTGTCTTTATATTAACCCATGAGGGTTTTTTTTTCCTATTCTCTCCCCCATCCCACTGGGTGTGGGGAGTGAGCGAGCGGCTGCGTAGCGCTTAGTTGCCGGCTGGTGTTACACCACAACAGTACCATAGTCCTGCAATTGGCATTGCACATCCCTGCATTGCAGTGCCCCAGGAAGAGCCCTGAGCAACATGTGAGGGACAGGATCTCCGTTCCCAGGGGCTGGGGGTCAGGGCTTGGCCCTTTGCCTTCAAGGAACACGTGAAAGTTTACTCAGAATCTGTTCCTTTACATTCTTTCCTTTGTCTACTTGTCACACTCTCCTTTTCTCCTCTAAGCAGCCCCTGGGAGGCTTTGTCAGTAAAGTCCCTCAACGGGACCCATTAAGGCTCCAGGAAACTTTGGCGTTGGCATCTGACTTTGACTTCTTGAGAGGTTTCTTCAACTTCCTCTCAGTGTCTGAGGTTCATGGACTCGGCACCAAATACACCATGGGGCTCGTTAAAACACAAGAAGCCATGTCTCTTCCCATGATTTTCTGCAAGTGTTCAAGACCTGGGCAGCTAAGTGGAGAGGTTTCAGGAGTGCGGTTAAGAGACATAATCGTATGAACAGCTAGTAAAAAAGAATTTCTCCTTTGAAGTCTTTCTTTTTTTACTTTTTTCCACTCTCAGCAAAAGTGTTCACAACATTTTCCAATTGATATTGATGCAGAAGATTTCCTAATGAAATGGGAAAAGCAGGCTCCTTGAGGGCAGGCACTGCATGGACAACATTCCTCCTCACCTCCCCAGCCCCACCCTTTCTCTCATGGGCCGCCTGGGACTCACATCACTTCTCCTGACATCAGACTTCTCCACCCAAGTCTGCAGCTGGAGGTTACAGCCTCTTTTGCACCAACTCCCACCTGCTTTCCTTAGAGACCTGGCTGCACACAGGCACAGCAGGCTTTCTCTTCATTGCCACCAAACAGAAGGAAAGCATGGTAAAATTTAACAACCAACCAACCACACTCCTCAGCTCTGTGCTCCATTCAAGCTGCCTCCAGTGAGGTTCACCACCCACACGGGGTAACCTCACTGGAAATGTTTTAGACAGGGTGATAGGAAAGGATAGATATAAACAGAATGTAGGAGTTGGCTGAAGAGTCAATTAGACTGCTGAGAGACAAGGGCAGGCTTGTAACTCCCTGAAGCTCAAAGCAGCACCTGGGTGGTTGAGAGGGATCTGGCTGAGCAAGGAGTAAGGGGAGGGTGGAACAGGAGAGCAATGGAAAGGGCACAGGTCCAGATAGTCTGCTGAGAAGATGCCTTTAGACGTGGTCGTTTTATCAGGACAAGTGGAAAGATTTGGGAGATTAAATACACGGTATAATGGCCAGAGTCTCAGCAATGCAAGTACAAGGGAAGGTGAATATTTCTTCTCCTGCGATGAATATACTTCCTGGAAATTCCCATTTTGGCATGGTAGGAAAACATTGTCATTTGAGTAAAAGTATTCAGTTATCTCAGCTGGTGAAAAGGTGCTCATGTTTTTCAAAAGCCTTCTCCAGGCTGAGCAAGCCCAGGTTCATCAGCCTTTCCTCACAGGGAAAGTGATCCAGCTCCCTGAGCATCTTCAGGGCCCTTCACTAAACCCGCTCCAGCTTGCCAACACCTTTCCAGCACTGGGGTTGCGGAAACTGGACCCAGTGTTCTGGATGTGGTCTAACAAGTTCCAGGTAGAGGGGGAGAGTCCCTTCCCTCCATCTCCTGGCCGTGCTCCTGGTCGTAGAGCCCAGGGCCCTGCTGGCCTCCCTTGCTGCCAGGGCACGCGGCGGCCTCCTGTCCAGCTCCCTGCCCACCAAGACCTTTCCCACAGAGCTGCTCCCCAGCCAGGCAGCCCCCAGCCTGTGCCATTGCCAGGGGGAGTCCCCTGCAGGGGCAGACACTGGCACTTGTCCTTGTGGGACTTCCTGAGGTTCCTGTCAATACGTGCTCTCCTCCTCCTTGAGCCCTTTCACTGAGCAGAGGCCTGGGAGACCTTTTTAGCAAAGACTAAGGCAAAGGCGGCATTGAGTGCCTCAGCCCCGTCTGTGTCTGCTGTTATGAACCCCTTCTCATCATTCAGCAGCCTGTGCCTTGTCCAGCCTTTTACTGCAAACACAGTGGCTGAAGCTCTTCATTTGGCTCTTGATGTCGCCTGCAGCCCCCATCAGCTCCAGGTGAGCTTTGCCTTTCCGAAACACAGACCTGCATGCTCAGGTCATCTTTCTAAATTCCTCCTTCATAGCCTGTCCTTGCTTCCACCTCCTGATCGTTGTGTTAGGGCTCCAACCTGTGACCCGTTCCTGCGCCAGCACAGCCCCACTGCCCAACACATGCTCCCACGGCCCCCCTCATCGGACACTGCACAGGACAGGGTGTGTTTGGGGTGGGGAAACGTCCCCCACCAGAGTCCCCATAGCAGACCTCAGTGTCCATCCCCACCAGCCCTCTTTTGCAGCCCCCCAGTGCCTGGCCCCAGCCAAGCCCCAACCGTGTCCCACACAAGGGTTCACAGACAGCCCTGCTCTGGGGTCTGCCAAGGTCTGGGTAAGAAGAGAGGCTGGGCAGGGCTGGCTCTTCCCCGACACAGGCACTGAGACCAGCAGGAGGAAGGAGATGGCCACAGAGCAAAACCATCCATAAACTGGGATGAGGGGCCAGTGCTGGAAATATGCGATGGGAGAGGCTGGGGGGTGACGAATGCCCTGGGGCACCTTGTCGGTGTGTCCATGCCACCAAGGGCACAGACCGGCCTCCTCTCTCCTGCAGCTGCATGTCTCGGCTCCCTTCCAGGAGTCTGGGCTCTGCACCACACACCCACTGGAGCGTGTCCTCACCCTGCATGGGCAAACATCGAAGCTAACATTGGTGTTGTCCTCTCCTGGGCGCTTTCCAGCCCCACCTAGCCTCTCCCCAGCTCTTCCCACCTCCCCTGCCTGCTCCCCAGCCCAGCCCCGCAGAGCAGCCCAGTGTGGGCTGGCCCCATGGCAGTGCCCACTGCACGGTGCTGCAGAGCTCTGGGCATTAACCCCCCAGCCCCTCTGAAGGGCACAGCAGCTGCTGGGGGGCAGGGAGGGGTGTCAGGCTCCCCATCAGCCCCAGGGATGGAGGTTCACCATGGCATGAGGAAATGGAGGTCAGTGAAAGTGGAGGACTCCTGGTCTCGGGTCCAGGAGATGCCCACCACACACTGACTGTGCCCCCTCAGTGTCAGCCCCTCTCCCCAGGCCAGCACAGGAGTCCTGGGCAGGTGACAGAGCAGCCGGCCCTGAGCTGGGGCCTGCAGAAAGAGGTTTCTCTTTTTCATTCATTCCTCCCTGCAGGCACACAAATGCTCCCTTGCTCTTCTCCAGGGTCCTCCCTGCTCCCCAGAGAGCCTTCCCAGGTGAGCGTGTCCGTGCTGGCCTGGCCGGCCGTTCCTGGCTCCCTCCCCATGCTCCCTGCAGGGCCCCAAGCTTGCGGTGCTGCTCTGCAGAGCAAGGGGACTATGGTGCCCTGAGGTCACGGGGTGACCCTCCACTGGCCGTGCTGCTGGGGAGGGAAGCAGACCCAGGCAGACGGGGTTCACTGCTGCGAGGCCCTTTCCATCTTCCCTTGATGGCTCCAGGGCCAAGGAAGGGGCTAGGCAGAACCATGGGGTGTCTCCACTGGCACAAAAGGCAAGGGAGGTCTGCACTAGATCCAGCCCGGGATTTCCAAGAGGGTGTCCTGACCCACTCTCCAGTCTTGTGTCCCTTTGCCTTCTGGCTCCTCACAGCCTCTCCTGGCATTGCAGGGCCCTCATTAGCCATGGTGTCCTCAGGTTCACCTTTTCCTCCAGAAGACTCCACCTTGGACGGTCACTCCTTTTATGAGGTGCCACTCACTGACCACCCACACTCACATACTGTCCCTGGAGATCCCCTGAGCAACCCTGGCAGCTCCCAATTCCTCTCCAGGACGGCATCTGTCATCAGCCCCACTGCAGGTGGGACAGTGCCAGGCAGATAAATCAAAGAGCAGTTGCTGTCTGCATGGACATGTGCAACCAAGAAGGGAGGTCTTTGTCCAGCCCTTGGTCCCTAACAGATCCCCCTGGGACTCGGAGCTTGTCCCCTGAATCCGTGGAGATCCTAGAAGAGCAAAAGTCCTTTGAGGGAGCAGCTCCTTGGGTGTATTCCTGACCAGCTTTGGAAGAGGCCTCCAGCCTTCTGGCCCTGCCCTGAAGAGCCCCTTTGGTTATGGGGTGCTTGCACGGAGGCCAGCTCTGACACAGTGGTTCCCATTGCCCGCTCCTGCCTGCAGCCACAGGGATGCCACTGTGGACACAACGGGACTGTCAGAGTTACACAAGAGCCTAGGGGTAACACAAATGCAAGGGTACGGCGGGAGAGTGTGGAAGTGAGGCGAGAGCAGCACTGAAAAGGCCACGTCCTGCTGCTGTCCTTGGCCATGGCTCCAGGGAAGCTGCTGCCCCAACTCACAGGCAGCAGAGAGGCAGTGCCCGCCGAGGCGGAGAGGGGCAGCCCCGAGGGCCACTGGGGCTGCTCGTCCATGGGGCAGCTGGGCCCTTGGCTCCTGAATCCCTTCTGCCTGCTGGGGCTGGGCCCCAAGCTCCAGAGGAGATCAAAGAGATGAGAGGAGAGGCAAATGATTACGTTCTGGCTTCTTTCTCTACGCAAAGAGCCTGGTTCCTGATGTACATTAGGTTTACCAGACAGAAAAAAAAGGTTCTAAGCTTAAGAAGAAGTTGTATGAATAATATATAATGACAACGAATATTCTCACAGGTTTAACAAACAAATACAAAAGAAAGAGAAGAACAAAAGATAGGCTGGGATTTTCCTGAATTGCTGGGAGTTAGAGGAGGATGGTGGGCACCTTATTAAAGCTGGAATAATGTGTATTCCTGTACTTTCCTCAGGGCATCCTTGATCTCCTTGTTCCTCATGCTGTAGATGAGGGGGTTCACTGCTGGAGGCACCACCGAGTACAGAAATGACACCACCAGGTCCAGGGATGGGGAGGAGATGGAAGGTGCCTTCAGGTAGGCGAACATTACAGTGCTGAGGAACAGGGAGACCCGGCCAGGTGAGGGAGGCACGTGGAAAAGGCTTTGTGCGTCCCTGCTCCGAGGGGATCCTCAGCACAGCCCTGAAGATCTGCACAGAGGACAGCACAATGAAAACAAAACATGCCAAAGAAAAACAGACACTAACCACGAGAAGTCCAACTTCCCTGAGGTAGGATTGTGAGCAGGAGAGCTTGAGGATCTGGGGGATTTCACAGAAGAACTGGTTAAGGGCATTGCCTTGGCAGAGTGGTAGTGAAAATGTATTGGCAGTGTGCAGCAGAGCATGGAGAAACCCACTGCCCCAGGCAGCTGCTGCCATGTGGACACAAGCTCTGCTGCCCAGGAGGGTCCCATAGTGCAGGGGTTTGCAGATGGCAACGTAGCGGTCATAGGCCATGAGTGAGAAGATAAAACTCTGCTGACATCAAAAAGACAAAGAGAAAGACCTGTGCAGCACATCCCAAGTAGGAGATGGCCCTGGTGTCCCAGAGGAATTGGCCATGGCTTTGGGAGAGTGGTGGAGATGGAGCCCAGGTCAAGGAGGGAGAGGTTGAGGAGGAAGAAGTACATGGGGGTGTGGAGGCTGGTCGCAGGCTATGGCGGTGATGATGAGGCCGTTTCCCAGGAAGGCAGCCAGGTAGATGCCCAGGAAGAGCCAGAAGTGCAAGAGCTGCAGCTCCCGTGCGTCTGCAAACGCCAGGAGGAGGAATTCGGTTGTGGAGCTGCCGTTGGACATTTGCTTCCTCTGGGCATGGGACCTGTCCAAGGAGGAAAAGGCAGTGAAGGGTTAGGACTGACTTCTCTGAGCAAAACTTACTCCGTTTCTCACAGAACCACCCCCACCCCCAGCCTCTGTCCTTCCAGAGAGACCTTCCTGCAGCTCCCTGGCTGGAGCTCTGCTTTTTGGTGGCTGAGGGTGCAATGGGGAGCAAGGGATCCTGCTGTGGGCTCTGGAGGAGTCACTCCTGCTGTGCACCAACAGGCAGAGAGGAACCCGGAGCGATCGCTGTTTAAATCCCCTCATGAAATCAAAGAGATTTCAGCATTGCCCCTCCCAATTCACCCGCCTGCAGAGCAGAGCTGTGGGGGTTTGGTTGTCTGGCTTTTGCTCCTGTTGCCCTGTCCTACCTGAGGAGTGCTTTTTGAAGGCAGACAGCCTTGGCATTTCTGCTACGCTACGAGTGCTACACTGAGAGTCCTGGGATGCAAACGGGCAGACCCTTAGTGCAGAGAGAGGAGAGCCAGCCTGTCCATCAGACTTTTTGTCAGCTGCCCTGGGCTTGCACCTCTTCCATCTGGAGGAGGATCACACCCAGCTGTTCCCTTGAAAGGAAACTGGATACTGCTGAGAGCAGAGGAATCCAGTTTAAACCTCCCCTCCCCAGGAAGATCTAGGAGCTTTTTGATTCCTTGAAGCTGGGGTGTCTGGCAAAAAGAGTCAGCTTTATCCCCACCCCATGGACAGACAGCATTGCCCAGAGAGCCACAGGCTAGAAGGGGGCTTGGGCGTCCTGCTCCCATGGAGACATCTTCATGGCAGGAGCTGCAGGGCCAGTTGCTGAGCTGCAGCTGAGACCCCCATCCCCAGAGAGCCTGAAAACAAGAGCAGCAGCAGCGGGGGCAGGTGGAGAAAGAAGGAGAAATGCCCCAATGCTTCTGCCAAGGGAGGCAAGGCGAGGGAGGGAGAGATGGGCGCTCAGGAGAGTCTCCTCTGCTGGAGCTCGGGGCTGCAGAGGAGGCAGCTCCTGCCCTGGATCCCAGGGCCTTGAGGGCAGAGGCTCTGCTGGGTGGAAGAGGAGACCAGGGGGGCTTGGTAGGTAAAACACATGTTCACTGAAGGGCTAATAGGGCAGTGCCCAAATACCCGCCCCACCAGTCGTTGCTGTCAGCCGGTTTCTCTCCCTCCCTGCCAAGGCCTCTGGTGCCTGGAGCTGTCCCTGCCGGGAGCCCTTTCTCTTTCCCCTTATCTCCTCCCTGTCAGTGCTCACAGAGCCCATCCCACCCGCTGTGTGCTCAGCTCTGCCCTGAAGACCCCTCCTGGCAGCAGGACGCTGCCCAGGGGCATCTCTGTGTTGGCAAGTCAGGTCAGAGAAACCCTGAAGAGAGGAGGGAGCTTTCTGTTGGCCAATGAATGGGTGAAGGAACTTGATCCAGTTCCTCAAAGACCTACTGATCTGTCAGTGTCATGCCGTAGGAGTCTCCTTCTCTTGCCCAAACCTGACAGCCGCATTGCTGTTCCCCCCAGCCACAGGAGGAAACCGAAAGCACAGACCCTGGAAAGCACCTTTCCTTCCAGGTAGCCCCTGCCTTGATGTGCTTCTTGAAAAGCTGCCTCTGCCAGTGTGGGGGTGATGTGCAGCTGTGAGCAGCCCTGAGCCAGGCAGCAC
>NW_026114242.1:0-17893 GCF_018139145.2 Gymnogyps californianus | reverse complement strand
TCCGATGGTTTCCTACAACACAACAGGATCCATCAGTAAACAAAGCATAACGCCTTTCATCTTCTGATAACTCATTGTATGGTGGTGGTGTCTCTTGGGCACGAGCCACCTCCTCAGGCAATGCTTCAGAATCTCTGCCTTCTGGCCAGTCCATGATCTCTTCCAGGATTCCCGGGCGGTTGGGCTTCCCCATTTGACCCATGGCTTCAAAATCCTATAGGTTGACCTTGGGTTTCTCCTAGTGTTTTCTGCCAGAGGCTCCAGGTGAGGCCATGCTCCCCAGCTGCAGTGTAGAGTACATTTTGCACAGCTGGTCCTGTCCAGACAGGCCCAAGAGCTACTGCACGAGCTATTTCCTGTTTGATCTGCTCAAAGGCTTGCTGTTGCTCAGAGATCCACTCAAAATAGTTCTTCTTTCACATCACTCAATAGAGAGGGTTCAGAAGTTGACTATAACCTGGAATATGCATTCTCCAGAATCCCACAAGGCCTAGGAAAGCTTGGGTTTCTTTCTTGTTAGCTGGTGGGGAAATAGTTGCTATCTTGTTGACCACATCCATAGGGACATGACGACATCCATTGTGCCATTTTACTCCCAAGAACTGAATCTCCTGTGCAGGCCCTTTGACCTTGCTTCTTTTTATGGTATAACCAGCCTTCAGAAGAATTATTTTTCCCTCCTTAAACACTTCTGCTGTCTTGCCCCACACGATGATGTCATTGACGTGTTCTCATGCCTTCCCCCTGGTCATGCAGGAAGAACCAGAGAATGCCACGCGGCATGCACCTGAGGATCCCTTTCCCTCTGACTGGATGCCTTCCTCAGCACTTGCCTTGGTAATTCACAAGATCTTCCTTGAATGGATATCTTGCCCTCACACTTGAGAGGAGCTGCCTTTTTTTTCCTTTCACCAATGTCAGATCAAGCAACCCCTTGCATCAAGAGCAGCATTAAGACCAGCGCTGAGAAGAAACAATAGTGAGTTATAGTCATAGGGGACTCCCTCCTGAGTGGAATGGAGGCACTCATCTGCAGACCGGACCCTCTTTTCAGGGAAGTTTGCTGCCTCCCTGGGGCCCAAAGCAGGGATGTCACCAGAAAACTGATGAGCTTAGTACAGCCTTTGGACTATTATCCACTCCTGCTCTTTCATGTGGGTACTAATGACATTGCAACAAGAAGTCCAAGGTGAATCAAAAGAGATTTCAGGGCCCTGGGAAGAAAGCTAAAGGATTCAGGAGCACAGGTAGTGTTTTCCTCAATCCTCCCAGTAATGGGGAGAGACACTGGAAGAGACAAGTGAGCCCAAGACATCAACACCTGGCTCCAAGACTGGTGCCTCTGCCAGAACTTTGTTTTTTATAACCATGGAAGAGTTTTCAAGGCACAAGGTATGCTGGGGCCTGACGGGATCCACCTGTCCCGATGGGGGAAAAGCTTCTTTGCTCATAAGCTGGCAGGACTGATTGAGAGGGCTTTAAACTAGGATCGATGGGGGAAGGAGATACCATCAGGAGAGCTGAAGGTAAGCCAAGGGTTGGCATGGCATCACCTGAGGGTGGCAATACTAGTGGGAACATTTATGCTGCTCCAGGGAGCACGGAGGGCTTAGGAGCACATCTGAAATGCTTGTGCACCAACACACACAGTATGAGAAACCACCAGGATGAACTGGAAGGCATTGGTCAGTTCCCACAGCTATGATGTCATTGGTATTAGCGAGACTTGGTGGAATGAGTCCCACGATTGGAGTGCTGGGATGGAGGGCTACAGGCTGTTCAGGAGGGATAGGCAGGGCAGGCAAGGCAGAGGAGTTGCGCTATATGTAAGGGAGAGGCTTGATTATACAGCCCTTACAGTTAGCAATGATGTGGTTGAGAGCCTCTGCATGAGGATTAGGAAGATGGAAAACAAAGGAGATGTTGTAGTGGGTGTCTACTACCGATCGCCCAGCCAGGATGTAAGCACTGATGAGTTATTCTGTAGGCAATTAGGAGAAATCTCTGGATCGGTAGCCCTTGCCCTTATGGGAGATTCCAACTTCCCAGGCATCAACTGGGAATATCATACTGCTGTGATGAGCAGGTCTGGGAAATTCTTGAAGTTTGTGGGAGATGATAACTTCTTGTCACAAGTACTCTGTGAGCCAACTAGGAAAGATGCCCTCCTAGGCTTGTTGTTTGTGAATAGAGAAGGACTCGTGGGAGATGTGATGGTAGGTGGCTGTCTTGGCCACAGGGATCATGAAATGGTTGAGTTTAAAATTTTCGGTGTAGTGAGAAAAAAGGTGAGCAGAGTTGCTACCCTGAATTTCAAGAGAGCAAACTTTAAGCTACTCAGGGAGCTACTTAGCAGTGTCCCCTGGGAATCTGCTTTTGAGGGCTTAGGAGTCCACGAGTGCTGGTCAGCTTTTTAAGAACCACCTTTTAGCACAGGAGCAGGCAATTCCAGTGTGTCGAAAGTCAAGCAAGGGGGGCAGAAGACCAGCTTGGCTGAACAGGGAACTCCTCTTGGAGCTCAGGTGGAAAAAGAAATTGCATGATCTCTGGAAGCAAGGTCAGGCTTCGTTATTCCACTTCACAAGAAGGGCATGAGGGAAGACCCAGGAAACTACAGACCTGTTAGTCTAACCACAGTACCAGGAAAAATTATGCAAAAGATCATACTGGGTGCTAGTGAAGGCATTTAAAGGACAATGCAATTATCCTGAAGTGGTCAGGCAGTTGGACTAGATGGTCATTGTAGGTCCCTTCCAACTGAAAATATTCTATTCTATTCTACTGGCATAAAGACCAAAAATTTAGATATTATTTTGGAATTAAACAACATTTTGTAGGGATAAAGACAGAATTTAAATTCCCTGCTCATTTTTCGTCAGTATTCCTTTCTTTGTCAATCATCAAGCACTACAGCCGAAACTATAAAAAATGGTATAGGTTCCTTTTAAAAAAATTATTCCCTACCCTCTTCTAAGTAAGAATTAGTTGTCTTAATTTTTTAATGTGTTCAGGATAGAAACATTTTCATGTGAGATAGATAAACCTCTTGTAGATCAGTGGTGTTCAAATTTCATATATCATGGATCACTTCCAGTAAATAGAATAGAATAGAATAGAATAGACTATATCAGTTGGAAGGGACCTACAACGACCATCTAGTCCAACTGCCTGACCTCTTCAGGGCTGACCAAAAGTTAAAGCATATTATTAAGGGCATTGTCCAAATGCCTCTTAAACACTGACAGGCATGGGGCATCGACCACCTCTCTAGGAAGCCTGTTCCAGTGTTTGACCACCCTCCTGTGTCCTGGTTTCGGCTGGGACAGAGTTAACGCTCTTCTCAGTAGCTGGTACAGTGCTGTGTTTTGGATTTAGTGTGAGAATACTGTTGATAACACTCTGATGTTTTAGTTGTTGCTAAGTAACGCTTATCTTAAGCCAAGGACTTTTCCGTTTCCCATGCTCTGCCAGCAAGCAGGTGTGCAAGAAGCTGGGAGGGAGCATAGCCAGGGCAGCTGACCCGAACTAGCCAAAGGGGTATTCCATACCATGGAACGTCATGCCCAGTATATAAACAGGGGGAGCTGGCCGGGAGGCGCGGATCGCTGCTCGGGAACTAACTGGGCATTGGTCAGCGGGTGGTGAGCAATTGCATTGTGCATCACTGGTTTTTTTCCTTTTCCCCCCTTCCTTTTTTTTGTTATATTCCTTTTCATTACTATTATTATTATATTTCATTATTACTATTGTTAGTATTATATTTTACTTTAGTTATTAAACTGTTCTTATCTCAACCCACGAGTTTTACTTTTTTTTCTTTCCTTTCCTCCTCACCCCACTGGGAGGGGGAAGGGGGAAACGGCTGCGTGGTGCTTAGTTGCTGACTGGGGTTAAACCACGACATCCTGGTAAAGAAATGTTTCCTAATGTCAAGTCTGAACCTCCCCTGGCACAGCTTTGAGCCATTCCCATGCGTCCTGTCACTGGATACCAGGGAGAAGAGATCAGCACCTCCCTCTCCACTTCCCCTCCTCAGGAAGCTGTAGAGAGCAATGAGGTCGCCCCTCAGCCTCCTTTTCTCCAAACTAGACAAACCCAGAGTCCTTAGCCGCTCCTCAAAGGACATGCCTTCCAGCCCTTTCACCAGCTTTTTTGCCCTCCTCTGGACACATTCAAGGACCTCAACATCCTTCTTAAATTGTGGGGCCCAGAACTGCACACAGTACTCAAGGTGAGGCTGCACCATCACTAAATACAGCAGGATAATCACCTCTCTTGACTGGCTGGTTATACTGTGTTTGATGCACCCCAGAATGTGGTTTGCCCTCTTGGCTGCCAGGGCACACTGCTGACTCATATTGAGCCTGCTGTCAACCAGCACCCCCAGATCCCTTTCTGCAGGGCTGCTCTCCAGCCACTCCTCTCCCAATCTATATTTGTGCCTGGCATTACTCCATCCCAGGTGCAGAATCCAGCATTTGTTCTTGTTAAATTTCATGCCACTGATGATTCCCCAATGCTCCAATCTCTCTAGATCCCTCTGCAAGGCCTCTTGTCCCTCGAGAGAGTCAACAGCACCTCCCAGTCTGGTATCATCAGCAAGCTTACTAATGCTGCATTCAAGTCCTGCATCCAGACCATTGATAAAAATATTGAAGAGAACTGGCCCTAGAATTGAGCCCTGAGATATACTGCTGGTGACTGGCCACCAGCCAGGTGTAGCCCCATTCTCTACAACCCTTTGAGCCCTGCCGTTCAGGAGGCTCACCTGGGAGGTGATAACCGTCCTAGGAATCTGCCCAAATCCTTCCACACACCCTGCCACCCAGGGACCGGCCAACTCTGGAATATGCATTCTCCAGAAACCCACAAAGCCTAGGAAAGCTTGTGTTTCCTTCTTGTTAGCTGGTGGAGACATAGTTGCTATCTTGTTGACCACATCCATAGGCCCATGACGGCGTCCATCCTGCCATTTTATTCCCAAGAACTGGATCTCCTGCACAGGTCCCTTGACCTTGCTTTTCTTTATGGCGAAACCAGCTTTCAGAAGAATCTGAATGACTCTTTTTCCCTTCTCAAACACTTCTTCTGCCTTGTTGCCCCACACAATGATGCCATCGATGTATTGTAGATGTTCAGGGGCATCACCCTGTTCCAGTGCATTCTGGATTAGTCCATGACAAATGGTAGGGCTGTGTTTCCACCCCTGGGGCAGTCGATTCCAGGTGTATTGGACACCCTGCCTCATGAAAGCAAACTGTGGCCTGCACTCTGCTGCCAAAGGAATTGAGAAAAACACATTGGCAATGTCATTTGTAGCATACCACTTGGCTGCCTTCGACTCCAGTTCATATTGGAGCTCTAACATGTCTGGTACAGCAGCTCTCAGTGGTGGTGTCACTTCATTCAGGCCACGATAGTCTACTGTTAACCTCCACCCTCCATCAGACTTTTGCACTGGCCATATGGGACTATTGAAAGGTGAGTGAGTCTTGCTGAATGCTCCTTGGATCTCCAATTGATGAATCAGCTCATGGATGGGAGCCAGGGAGTCTCGGTTGGTGCGATATTGCCGCCAGTGCACTGTCCTGGTAGCAATTGGCACCTGCTGTTCTTCAACTTGCAGCAATCCCACAATGAAGGGATCTTCTGAGAGGCCAGGCAGGGTAGATAGGTGTTTAATCTTCTCTGTGTTCACAGTAGCTACACCAAAAACCCACCGGTACCCCTTTGGGTCCTTGGAGTACCCTCTCCTGAGGTAGTCTATGCCAAGGATACAAGGGGCCTCTGGGCCAGTCACAATGGGGTGCTTTTCCCTCTTGTCCCCTGTTAAGCTGTGGTGGGTTGACCCTGGATGGACACCAGGTGCCCACCAAAGCCTCTCTATCACTCCCCCTCCTCAACTGGACAGGGGAGAGAAAATAAAACGAAAGGCTCGTGGGTCGAGATAAGGACAGGGAGATCACTCACCAATTACTATCACGGGCAAAACAGACTCGACTTGGGGAAAAAAATTAATTTATTTTATTACTAGTCAAATCAGAGAAGGATAATGAGAAATAAAACCAAATCTTAAAAACACCTTCCCTCTACCCCTCCCTTCTTCCCGGGCTTAACTTCACTCCCGAATTCTCTACCTCCTCCCCCTGAGCGGCACAGGGGGATGGGGAATGGGGGTTGCGGTCAGTTCATCACATGTTGTTTCTGCTGCTCCTTCCTCCTCAGAGGGAGGACTCCTCACATTCTTCCCCTGCACCAGCGTGGGGTCCCTCCCACGGGAGACAGTCCTTCACGAACTTCTCCAACATGAGTCCTTCCCATGGGCTGCAGTTCTTCATGAACTGCTCCAGCATGGGTCCCATCCATGGGGTGCAGTCCTTCAGGAACAGACTGCTCCAGCGTGGGTCCCCCACGGGGTCACAAGTCCTGTCAGCAAACCTGCTCCAGCGTGGGCTCCTCTCTCCATGGGGCCACAGGTCCGCAGGTCCTGCCAGGAGCCTGCTCCAGCATGGGCTTCCCATGGGGTCACAGCATCCTTTGGGTGCATCCACCTGCTCTGGTGTGGGGTCCTTCACGGGCTGCAGGTGGATATCTGCTCCACCGTTCACCTCCATGGGCTGCAGGGGGACAGCCTGCCTCACCATGGTCTTCACCATGGGCTGCAGGGGAATCTCTCTGCTCTGGTGCCTGGAGCACCTCCTCCCCCTCCTTCTTCACTGACCTTGGTGTCTGCAGAGTTGCTTCTCTCACATATTCTTACTCTTCTCTCTGGCTGTAATTGCTACTCCCCTGTAACTTCTTTTCCCTTTCTTAAATATGTTATCACAGAGGCGCTACCACTGTTGCTGATTGTCTCGGCCTTGGCCAGCGGCAAGTCTGTCTTGGAGCTGGCTGGCATTGACTTTATCGGACATAGGGGAAGCTTCTAGCAGCTTCTCACAGAAGCAACCCCTGTAGTGAGCCCCCCCACTGCCAAAACCTTGCCATGCAAACCCAATACATAAGCTCACCTCAGCCTCTAATACAGACAACTGTTGGCATCCCCCTGTCACTCCAGAGATCCAGATGGGTTCTGTGCCCCTATACCCTGATGGCACCAGCGTACACTGTGCACCGGTATCTACCAAAGCCTTCTGTGGGTCTGATGTGCCAGGCCGTCGAATCCACACAGTCCAGTACACCCGGTCATCCCTTTCCTCCTCCTGGCTGAAGGCAGGGACCCTCTATTCCTGTTCCTTGTCGGAGTATTCACTGTCTGACCCTTGCAGTGCCAGACCAGAAGTCCCCTCACCAGAATCAAGGGAGGTGATCTCAGTTCTTCTATGTCTGGGAGATCGCTGATTGCCTTCTTGTGTCTCTACAGCAACTATGCTGGCAGCCTTCTTGGGTGGCCCCTTCTTAACAGCTGTCTTCCCTCTCAGTTCACATACACGGGCTTCCAGCTTAAAGGTGGGTTCACCATCCCACTCCCTCATGTCCTCCCCCTGGTCATGCAGGAAGAACCAGAGTGCACCACGCAGCATGCGCCTGGGGCTCCCTTTCCCTCTGACCGGGGCAGGAGGGGACTGACTTCTTGGGGCGCCCCTGACAGCCAAGGCGCTGGCCCGTAGGGATGAGGAGGTACAGAGATTTTCTTCAAAGTTTTGGAGCCAAGAAGACACTTTCTCCACAGTTGGTATATCCATATCCGGGCAATACATCGCTGCCAAGCTGTTAGAATATGATGCTGGGGCACTTTGAATCACCTTCCTCCACATGGCCCATGTGCACAGGACATCCTCTGGATCTCTGGAGACCTCATCATCGTCTAGATCACTGTAGATGACTTCCAGCACCGCTAATTCTCTCAGGTACTGGATGCCTTCATCTGCAGTAGTCCACTTTCCTGGGGAGTTCTCAAGCTCTTCCTTGAATGGATATTTTGCCCTCACACTTGAGAGGAGTCATCTCCAGAGACTGCAAATTGCTGCCTCTTTTCCAATTCCTCTCTTAATTCCCCAGTTCCTAGCAAGAGATCCCAGCTGTTGGGCTTCCTTACCTTCCAATTGCTGACTGTCAGCCCCGCTATCCCAGCATCGGAGCAGCCAGGCAGCAATCTGCTCACCTGGCTGGTGGCTGTAATCTTTCCGCATGTCTCGAAGTTCTGATGAGGTCAGGGACCAGGTAGTTTCCGCTTCCTGTCTGAGTTCTCTCACTCCTTCCTCCCATTTCTTTGTCGAAGGACTGGCTTCTTGATCAAACCTTTCCTCTTCTTCCTCCTCCCTTACTAATCAAGGGTATGGACCCATTGACCACCTTGTCCACTGTTTCTTTTTCACTACTGGGGCAATTACTGTAGTTGTTGTTGTTGTTTGGGTGCCTATCTATCTCAACCATGGTGTTCTCAGATGCAGTTTGGGTCCCTGCCTCAACCACAGTCCTCTGAGAGTACTGAACTGTGGCTCGATAGGCACAGGCCAGGCCCCAGTACAGTGCTAGAAGCTGCTGGTTTTCATTAGGGTAGGCAAGGCACCCTTCTATCAGGTGGCACATCAGTTTGCCAGGGTTGCTTGCCTGTTCGGGTGTAAAGTCCCAGGCTATGGGAGGTGATTGATAACTGTCCTAGGAATCTGCCCAAATCCTTCCACACACCCTGCCACCCAGGGACCGGCCGCCTCAGGGCACATTTCAGTATTGCCTCACCCAAAAGTTGTCTTCTCTTAAAACAGGACGAGACCAGATTCCACAAAACCCATAATATGCCAACAGTATTAATTAATAGTATTAAACAGCTCACATAAGGGTGAACAAGGACCTTGGGAGCCTGCATAATAAAACCACCCACATCAATCCCAGGTAGGAAGAGGGAGATGTATTCCCTCATCCTGTCCACAAGATAGCTCCCCCAGCACAGCAAGGCCATCAGTACCAGGGCAAAGCACATAGAGCCATTGTTTCTATTAACATGTTCCCAAGCTCAGCAAAATAAAGAGGTAAGCAGTGCAGCCAACAAACTCCATGACCCGCACAGGAGCTTGCCACTTAATAACTACTATAGCTATAGCACGCTTAATACAAAACTGCCGTTGTCGAGCCCCACATTGGGCGCCAAAAAGGACTGTGGTGGGTTGACCCTGGCCGGATGCCAGGTGCCCACCAAAGCCGCTCTATCACTCCCCCTCCTCAATTGGACAGGGGAGAGAAAATAAAACGAAAGGCTCGTGGGTCAAGATAAGGACAGTTTCATAAAGCAGAAGCAAAGGTCACATGCAAAAGCAAAGGAAAACAAAAGATTTTATTCTCTACTTCCCATTAGCAGGCCATGTCCGGCCACTTCCCGGGAAGCAGGGCTTCAGTATGCGTAGTGGTTGCTCCAGAAGACAAATGTAAATAATGAATGCCCCCCCTTCCTCCTCCTTCTCCTAGCTTTTATTGCTGAGCAGACTTCATAAGGTATGGAATATCCCTTTGGTCAGTTTGGGTCAGCTGTCCTGGCTATGTCCCCTCCCAAGATCTTGCCCACCCCCAGCCTACTGGTGAGGGGGGCAATGTTGGAGAGACAGCCTTGATGCTGTGGGAGCACTGCTCAGCAGTAGCCAAGACACTGGTGTGTTATCAACACCTTTCTAGCTACCAATACAGAGCACAGCACTATGAGGGCTGCTATGGGGAAAATTAACTCCATCTCAGCCAGACCCAATACCTGCTCTGAAGTCAGGTAACCAAGACCACAGCCAAAACCAGACAGCTTATAGACCTTCTGACAAGGGTTGTTCTTGCATTATTTGGTGAAAGGTACGAACTTGTCTTTGAATGATCTTTATATCATATTCCATTTGTTTGGCTTTGTTAGCATAAAACCAACAAGTGTTTAACAGTACACATACACGTCCTTCTGATGCTAGAATCTAGGGCCCAATGGTTTTGAATAGCTAATTGTGAAAGTGAACTAATTTCTGATCGCAAATTCTTTAAAGCATCTACAGTAGCATTTTGGACAATTTCAAGTGTAGCAGAAATATTTAGAATAGGTTTTTCCAACTTAATAACATCTAAAGTTGGAAACACTTGATGGAATCTTGTTGATCTTTTTTCCAGGGGATTGATCACAAAATGCTTAAGGTGTACAGGATAATGGTTGTGTAAAAAGGTAGTAGTTAAATTTTTGGTTTGAAATGCATAGGGAGCAAGACGTGCTATGGTACAAGTACCTGCCCATTGTGGTGGTAGAGTTTTGTAGACATTTGTGCCACAGAGCCAGAACCATCCGGATGCTAGAATGGTAGGCCACCAATTTGATTCCATAAGATTTCTAGGAAAATATTCCTTGCACCGTTGATGAGCCTCTTTTTCATTGTCAGGATGATCAAATTTGAGTAGGCAAGTGTGGCTCATTAGAATAGTGTGAAAAGGAATTGGCATATATACAGCCAGTCATGTTGTTCCAGTTACAGGTGGTCCAATTGTTATTAGTACTTAACCAACCATTACTCTGTAGAATGTAGAATTAGGGCCAGTGAAATTATGGTATCTTTGGCAAAATGCACCATTAATATTCCATGTGAGATTCCAGAGTGGTGAAACATTTAAAACAGCAGTGTTTGTAATCACTGATTTGTTTTTACAGATCCATGTGGTTCTTAAATTGGATTCATTACAAACTGTGGTTTGATTATGGCATATAAGCTGAAACTGGGTTTGTGTCCAATTGTAGAGTAGAGTATAGTCACAATGGCTTGTTTCCCCCACCCACGTTGAATTTGTATTCTCAGGCATTGTAATGCACCATGACGTTTTATCATAAGAATGTGCCTTAAAAGGTTGAGTTTGATAAGCTGGAGGGTTGGGAAGCGAGTATGCCAATTTAGATTGGTACCAAGATGTTTCAGGAACAGATTCAGCTAACCATCCAGAATTAGTATCTGAAGATTGAGGGTGGTGTAAACAATACCAGCAGTTTGATTCATTACCTATTTGCGAGATGATAATCATGAACTGAATGACACAATTATTGTTCCAGTCGTGAAATAAGGAAAAACAGGGTACAAATAAGGATAAGTACAATACAATGGGTGCTGTAATCATCATTTTCCTGCAGCTGGAATTTCCACGAAGGTAAAGTGATGATTCTTCAGGTGCATTCCAGGTTTATTCAGGCCGAAGAATTCGTCCAGGTATGGTTCATTACCTGAAAGAATAAGAAAATTATCTGGTCTTGGAAATTATCCAAGCCTCAGTGATAGTTAGACGAAGTCCCCATTTAGAAGCAGTTTTCCATATGCCCTTTTCTTGAGGAGTTAGTAAAGTGACAGATATTTTACCCATCGAAGGGTGGTCAATAAGAACAGTGTCACCCTGAGAAAAATGACAGGTTGACAATGGGGGTTTCAAAGGTTTTGTGGGTTGGAGAGCAGGAAAATGAGCTTGTTCCATCAGGCATCCAGTGAGTGTCTGCTGGTTATTTAAGTGTCAAACAGCTTCAGATAGGGCTTTACCCCATTTTCCTGTATATAAATTTTGCCCTAGAGCTCGTTTTAGTAAACCGTTCCATCTCTCAACCATGCCATTGCTTTGGGGTCTGTAGGACAGATGGAACACCCATGTGACTCCGTTTTACATTCACACCATTCTTGTATGATTTTATTTTTGAAATGAGAGCCGTCATCAGACTGCACAGCAGAAGGCATGGGAGTATTAGCAAACCATCGATTAAGTCCTGCCACAGTGAAAAGACCATCAGCTTTCCTGCAAGGAAAAACTTTCCCTAAGCCTGATATTATTTCAACTTCAGTAAGGATATAACACCATCCCTCGGATGTTCGAGTGAGAGGTCCAATGTAATCAATTTGCCAGGGGACTTTACCATCTCTGAGATTAGCAAAGGTCTGTCCTTCCTTGCAGTGTTTTCGGATTTCTGCATGCATCTCACAGCTGGAAATCAAATCACACGCTTGTCGAGTTGTTAGTGGTCACCCCCTCATATGTGCTTGTTTAAGTAAATCATTTGTGCCAGTATGCCCTGACAAAGTATGTAGCCAGTGGGCTAATCGGTTCCATTTAGTAGAATCAGGATCTATAGCAATATTAATTCGAGCTAGTTGATCAGCTTTAGCATTGAGCTGAGATTCCTTAGTGTTAGCATTTTGGTGGGTGGATACATGCCCTATTTGAAGGGGACGGAACAGAGCTGATATTGGTATAATTTTTCCCAATACGTGTGTCCCCAAACTTCTCTTTTCCCTACTTGCCAGTCGTGTTGTTGCCAATTTCCAAGCCATTGGGTAGCTCCAGCCCATACAGCATAGGAATCAGTATAGACTGTGTTAGCTCTGGCTTCAAAAGCTTGTGTAACAGCTAGTAACTCAGCTAATTGGGTGGAACCTTTTATTTCCTCACTTAACTCTGCTTTCCCATCTGCTGAAATGGCTGCAGCTTTACCAAACCAAATACCATTTTTCAAATGGGCACTTCCATCTGTAAACCATACTCCTGAAGTATTACTGGGATCAAAAGGGGGAGCATCTTGTATAGGAGTGAATGGTGCATCCCTCTCATATTCCTGAGGCAGTCCTATTCGAGTCATGATTTCAGTGAGGGCCCTTCCTGAATGATCATTTCCTGGGAGGACGGTGCGATGATGGATATAAAGTCCCCACAGTTGAATGATAGACTTCTGGGCCATCCCCAAGGGTAATTCTCGTCCTTCAATAATAACTTTAAGAATAGGAAGAGGGGTATGTAAAGTGACTGTATGATTTATAGTAAGGTTTTCTGTTTCCTTAAGAGCAGTATAAGCAGTCATAACCACCTTTTCATATGGGATATAATTATGTTGGGAACCTTACCAACTATGTGACCCAAATTTAATAGGGTAGGGGCACTGAGCACTACCTTCTTGCCATAGGCCATATCCGTGACCATGTTCTCCCACTGTGAGATGTAAATGAAATGGAGCGCTAGGATGAATGGGACCTAATGATTGGTATATCTGAACTTCCTCCACTAGAGTGCGCAGTGCGGCTTCGTGACTGGGAGTCCATTCCCAGATTTGATGTTTTCTTAAGTAAATTATACAGTGGTGGAGCTATTTGCTCAAATGATGGAGTATGATCCCTCCAAAACCCTAGTGAGCCTAAACATTCTCGCAAAGATTTCTTGTCTTCGGGGGAAGACATATTTAGTAAGGTATCAAGTGTTGAGGTTGGAACTGACTTCCTACCCCTTATCCGTCTGATTCCCAAAAAGGTGATCTCCTGACTAGGGCCCTGGCATTTTTTGGGTGGTGTTTCCAGTCCTAGTCGAGTTAGGTGTTCCCAAACTTTTGTAGCAGCTTAAGGGACTGTTTCTTCAGTAGGATCTCCTATTAAAATATCATCGATATACTGCAATAAAGTTATATCAGAGGGTAGTGGGCAGTTGTGTAATTCTTTAGCTAGGGTGGAATGAGCTATAGTGGGGGAGTGTTTAAATCACTGAGGGAGCTGAGTAAAAGTATATTGCAAATCCTTCCAAGTAAAGGCAAAACATTCTTTATCCTCAGGTTGGATGGGTGCCATAAAAAACATCTAAAGTAGCCATCCAGGGAAAAGCATTGTTTTCTAATTCTTGACCTATATCCAGGATTGAAGGTACTGCAGCAGTTAATGGCCTGGTGTGGCTATTCAAGCCACGATAGTCTATTGTGAGTTGCCACTTCCCATTAGGTTTCTTAACAGGCCATACTGGAGAATTAAAAGGCGTGTGTGTTTCTTCTATGATACCACGTTTGAGAAGATCTTGAATTAAAGCAGTTACAGGCTTGTGTGCCTCAGAGGGTATGGAATACTGTTTAGTGTGAGTAATGGTAGAGGGTGGTAAAGTTGGAGCAGTTTGTAAAAGATTTATTGCTGTGGGCTTTGGCAATGTTTCTTCATCAATTGTTCCGATAGCCCATTTAGTGTTACCCTGTACCCAGCTTTTGCCTTGCAGAATATCCATGCCTAGTATATTTAGGTTTCCTAATAGCATCTGATATTTTCTGGGACGACCAAAAGGAAGTTCCAATTTTACTTTAACAATTGGATAAGGAACCACCACTCCGTTCATCACAGTTACTAATATTTTCTGATGTTTCAGAGGAATAGCTCCAGGACATGATTCTGCTTTAATCATGGATAGTTGTGCTCCAATATCTATGAGCAAATTAGTTTATAATTTATCATTTACTATGGCTCACAGTCCTCGGGTAGCAGAAGGTAGGGCCACTTGTACCTCCACCAGTCCGAGCCCCTTGTCTAGTTTCCCTGATACTGTTTTCTGATAGGAGACAAGTCAGGATATTTTTGTGGTTGGAAGGGATTTCCCTGTATAGGAGGAACACTAGGCAAAAATGTAGATGACTTTTCCTCCTTTCCTCTTTCTTTCACTAGCCATTTTAGTTTTTCAGTAGGCAAACTGTGGAGCAATTCGCAGCTGCATCCTAGATTTATGCAGGCACACCACCACTTGTTTTGCTCGGATCGCTCTCTTTCAGTTTAAGACTTTCAGTTTGTTTAGAAAGTCTCCTAGTGGCATTAGATTGTTTATTTAAATTGGCCTGACAGTCATGTGAAGTACTGGTTTGACCTTCAGGTGGGACTGAGTCAGTTAGGACCCTGTGTCGCTCCCTTCGCATGGGGGGCTCAGGGCTTAGTTCCTGCATTTGCGTAGCAGTTTGTCAGAGCACTTGTGAAAAAGGAGTTTCTGCAGGCAAACCCTGGCGTATTTGCATAAAGACTAATTTTCCCAATTCTTTAGCTCCTTTCCCAACAGGTCGTAAATCAGAGGATGTAGCAGGAATGTCCCAAGGACTAGGTTCATCACCTGGGGCTTCGGCTCGATGTAATAAGGTTACAGTAGCTGCTTGTAATAATGCTTCCTGCAATTCATCTAAACCCTGCCAAGGAATTATAGGTTCCTCGCCCCGATCTTGGTAATGGACCCCTCGTGCCCACTTAACAGCTAAGGTCCATAAGGTTGGGGTAACATTGCCTCTGATGATGAGAAAAATTCCAGGACCTAAATCTAAGTAGTCTGCTTCTCCGGCAAACAAAGATATTCCTGCTGCTTTATTATGCCAGAGATGGTACAACCATTTAACTATTGACTCTCCAGGACACTTTTGGAACGTTATCTGAAGTTTTTTGCAAATCATCCGCACTAAAGTCTCAAACTTTAGTAGTATCCCTTCTCTGAGGATTATCCCCTTGTGGGTCATCAGTAATGATTTCTTGTTTAATCAAGGGTCGTATGGATACGGAATTGATTACTTCCCCATCAGATTCATCTGGGCTGTCCCAAATGTCTCCATCCCAATCACTATCATATATAGCTACACGAACCTTTACAGGGTCTATATTGCTACCTTGTGTCAATTTTTCATTATGTTTCTTTGCTTTTTCTATAACTTGTGGCATTAATTGTTTTTCAAGATGCACTCTTTTCCCAGACTCACTATCAGCCTTCAATTTAGTTACATTCACCTACGCTGGTGGCCAGTCACCAGTGGAGTGCCCCAGGGCTCAATTTTAGGGCCAGTGCTCTTTAATGTTTTTATAAATGATCTGGGTGCAGGAATCAAATGTACATTAAGTAAGTTTGCTGATGATACTAAACTAGGAGGAGCTGTGGGCTCCCTCAAGGGTAGAGAGGCCTTACAGAGAGACCTGGATAGACTAGAGAGCTGGGCAATCACCACCTGTATGAAATTTAACAAGAGCAAGTGCAAGATTCTCCACCTGGGATGGGGTAATCCTGGTTATACATACAAATTGGGGGAGAAGAGGCTGGAGAGCAGCCCCACAGAAAGACATCTGGGGGTTTGGGTTGATGGCAAGTTGAATATGAGTCAGCAGTGTGCCCTGGCAGCCAAAAGGGCCAACCATGTCCTGGGGTGCATCAAGCACGGCATAGCTAGCCAGTCAAGGGAGGTGATTGTCCCACTCTACGCTGCCCTGGTGCGGCCCCACCTTGAGTACTGTGTGCAGTTTTGGGTGCCTCAGTATAAGAAGGACATCAAGCTATTAGAGTGTGTCCAGAGGAGGTCAACCAAGATGGTGAAAGGTCTCAAGGGCAAGACTTATGAGGAGCGGCTGAGGTCACTTGCCTTGTTCAGCTTGGAGAAGAGAAGGCTGAGGGGTGACCTCATGGCAGTCTACAATTTCCTCAAGGGGGACAGCAGAGGAGGTGCTGATCTCCTCTCTCTGGTGACCAGTGATAGGACATGAGAAAATGGAATGAAGCTGCGAGGAAATGGCATGAAGCTGCATCAGGGGAAGTTCAGATTGGACATTAGGAAAAGGTTCTTCACTGAGAGGGTGGTTGGTCACTGGAACAGGCTCCCCAGGGAAGTGGTCATGGCACCAAGCCTGTCAGAGTTCAAGGAGTATCTGGATGATGCTCTTAGTCATATGATTTAGTTTTAGGTAGTCCTGTGAGGAGCAGGGAGTTGGACTTGATGATCCTTATGGGTCCCTTCCAACTTGAGATATTCTATAATTCTAAAAATAGGAAATTTATTGAATTTTAAGCTTTGTTCAGTTTTAATTCAGTTTCCTGTCTCAACAGGACATAAGCAGCTGTATAAGCTGCTGCACTGGGCATGGCTTTTATAGAGGCCTCTGCCTGGCAGTTGCTAAGCAGGTGCTTGACCCTCCCTAATCAGGGTGTAGCTGCAACAAAGGCTCCAGGCACCCTGGGTCAAGGGCAGCTGACCAAGCTTGTTAGAAGCTGCTAGAGCTTCCTCAGGTCCACACCCTTTTAGCTCCCTTACCTTGTCCTTACCTGACAGCAGCAGGAAACCTCAAGTTTCTTAGAGGTTTCGTAGGAGTTCCCTGATGATCCTGTACCCTGTCCCCAGAAGATCTAGAAGCTCCCAAAGAAAAATGCAGAGACTGCTGCACAAACTGCTACATCTGTTTTCTGCTTCTGTTAGCTGTGTCTCCCCTTCCTCCTCCTTTTCCCTGACTGCTGAGCGTGATGTCATATGGTATGGAATATCCCTTTGGTCAGTTTGGGGTCAGCTGTCCCCTCCCAACTTCTTGTGCACCCTCAGCTTACTCGCTGGCGGGGCAGAGTGAGAAACAGAAAAGGCCTTGACACTGTGCAAGCACTGTTCAGTAATAGCTAAAACATCGGTGTGTTATCAACACTGTTTCCATCACAAATCTAAAACATAGCACCATTCAAGCTACTATGAAGAAAATTATCTCTATCCCAGCCAAAACAAGAACAATCTCCGCCCCTTATTCCATACCATTTACGTCATGCTCAGGACCCACACTATCCGATACATCCTCATTAACCATCCCTCCATTCCCACCCACAGACATCATTCCCTTAGTCTATGGGCCACTGTCCTGGTTTCATCTGGGATAGGTTTAACTCTCTTCTTGGTAGTAGCTGGTACAGTGCTGTGTTTTGGATTTAGTGTGAGAATACTGTTGATAACACTCTGATGTTTTAGTTGTTGCTAAGTAGCGCTTATCTTAAGCCAAGGACTTTTCAGTTTCCCATGCTCTGCCAGCAAGCAGGTGTGCAAGAAGCTGGGAGGGAGCATAGCCAGGGCAGCTGATCCGAACTAGCCAAAGGGGTATTCCATACCATGGAACGTCATGCCCAGTATATAAACAGGGGGGAGTTGGCTGGGAGGCGCGGATCGCTGCTCGGGCATCGGTCAGCGGGTGGTGAGCAATTGCGTTGTGCATCACTGGGGTTTTTTCCTTTTTATTTTTCCCTCTTCTTTTTTTCTTATATTCCTTTTCATTACAACTATTATTATTATTATTATATTTCAATATTATTATTGATAGTATTATATTTTACTTTAGTTATTAAACCATTCTTATCTCAACCCACGAGTTTTACCTTCTTTCCGAGTCTCCCCCCGTCCCACTGG
>NW_026114241.1:0-18506 GCF_018139145.2 Gymnogyps californianus | reverse complement strand
TTGGCTTAAGATAAGCGCTCCTTAGCAACAACTAAAACATCGGAGTGTTATCAACATCATTCTCACACTAAATCCAAAACCCAGCACTGTGCCAGCTACTAAAAAGAAAGTTAACTCTGTCCCAGCCGAAACCAGGACAAACGTATTTCAGTGTAGCAGAATATATTACTACAGATCAAGCTGTTAAACTAATTAATTATTAGGATGCTTTTTTTCTCAATATTCTTGTGTTCACACTTTTTGTTTCCCTCAAATCCATTAAAAAAGAATTTTCCCCTCTGCTCTTCCAAATTCTTCTTATTTAGGTTCTGACTTTTCATCTTTCCACCCTAAACAATCCTGTAGCTGCTGGAACTCTTAGTTTTTTTCCCAGCTAGATTCTCTCTCCAGCTTCATTACAAATCTCTGTTATAGGTGGAGAAACAAAACAACACAGAAATTCTGCTCACTGCCTTCTTTGGACATTCTGTGACTTCCTTCAGAAAGATAAAAAACAAGTAAATGACTTCTGGCTCACTGACCACCTCCTCACCTATGCCTCTAAAGGAGGCTCACAGCAAACATTGCTTCTTCTCTGAAAGCTCATCCAAATTTCCCTGATTTGCCACATCAAAACAAAGCTCCAGCCTCCAAGATTTGAGTCTGACTTGTGTTTTTCCAAATACAGAGCCAAACTTTAAATTACATGATATTTTGGAAGTTGGAACTTTATTTCAAAGTATCAAAGCTAGAGAAGATTGTATAACCACTTTTCTACATTCAATGAACAAATGATAAAGCTATAATACTCTGTTACAATCCATCTGCTTGCATATATTGGGTTTTAGTAATGAGAGGGTTCCAGGGTGGCTTCTGTGAGAAGAGATCAGGAGCTGCCCCTGTGCCGGACAGAGCCAGTTACAGCCAGCTCCAAAATGGACCCATCACAGGCCAAATCTGAGCCAATCAATGAAGCTGGTGGCATCTCTGTGATAACATATTTAAGAAAGGGTAAAAACCCCCTGCAGCCCATGGAGAGGACCATGGTGAAATAGGTAGTCCTTGTAGCCTGTGAGGACCACACCAGAGCAGATAACAACACTGCAGCCTGTGGAGGACCCCATGCCGCAGAAGGTGGATATGCCCTGAAAAAAGCTGCAGCCCATGGAGAGCCCATGCTGGAGCAGATTGTCCTGGCAGGAATTGCGGCCTGTGGAGAGGAGTCCATGCAGGAGCAGGTTTTTCTGCAGGACTATGACCCCGTGGGGGACCCACACTGGAGTAGTCTGTTCCTGAAGGACTGTATCCTGTGGGAGGGACCCCACAGTGGAACAGGGAAACAGCATGGGGAGGAGGAGAGTCAGAGAGGAACTGTTATAAACTGACTGCAACCCCCATTCCCCATCCCCCCTGCACCACTTGTGAGGGGAAGAGGTAGAAGAGTCTGGAATAAAGAAGTGAAGTTGAGCCTGGTAAGAAGGGGGGGTGGAGGGAAGGTGTTTTTAGTTTTGTCTTTGTTTTCTTCACCATCCTACTCTGGTTTTAACTGGCAATAAATTAAATTAATCTTCCCCAATTTGGGTCTGTTTTGCCTGTGATGGTAATTGGTAAGTGATCTCCCTGTCTTTATCTCGACCCATGAGCTTTTCATTGTATTTTCTCTCCCTGTCCTATTGAGGAGGGGGAGTGAGAGAGCAGCTGGGTGGGGGTCTGGCAGGCAGCCAAAGTCAACCCACTACATTGCATATGCAAAACTATTTCACCTGCAAATTGATCTGCCCATGAACCTTATGTGCAGACTTGCATACTTTTGTTTTAAAAATCTTGATCACACAAGTATGCAAGTCTGCACATAAGGATCATAGGCTGATCAATACTGTCTGTTCTTTTTTTCTATGGGGACTGTTCCACTTGTGATTCATATACAGACCAGCAGTTACATTTTGCACATGGAACACCAGAAGATTTGGCATGGATTATATCACAAGCATCTTTTTCACCTAGTTACAAACTCTTGTCAATTATTTTCATGAAAAACAAAACTAATCAATTTGTACATTTGCATGTTCAGTTGCAAGTGCAAATGTGAAACTATTTTTCTATGAAGAGGGACATGGAATTTTGCAAATCTTTCGTATAGAACATTACACTGATGTCGTGGTTTAACCCCAGCGAGCAACTAAACACCATGCAGCCGCTCACTCACTGCCCCCACAGTGGGATGGGGGAGAGAATCAGAAGGGTAAAAGTGTGGAAACTCATGGGTTGAGATGAAGACAGTTTAATAGGTAAAGCAAAAGCTGCGCACGCAAGCAAAGCAAAATAAGGACTTCATTCAATACTTCCCATCGGCAAGCAGGTGTTCAGCCGTCTCCAGGAAAGCAGGGCTCCATCACGTGTAACAGTTACTTGGGAAGACAAACGCCATAACTCCGAACTTCCCCCCTTTCCTCCTTCTTCCCCCAGCTTTTATTGCTGAGCATGACACCATATGGTATGGAATATCCCTTTGGTCAGTTGGGGTCAGCTGTCCCAGCTGTGTCCCCTCCCAACTTCTCATGCACCCCCAGCCTACTCACTGGTGGGACAGTCTGAGAAGCAGAAAAGGCCTTGATACTGTGTATGCATTGCTCAGCAATAACTAAAATATCCCTGTGTTATCATCATCACTGTTTTCAGTACAAATCATAGCCCCATACCAGCTACTATGAAGAAAATTAACTCTATCCCAGCCAAAACAAGTACAACTGAGTTACATAAAAATAATATTTTTAATAGTATGTACCTAAAGTGGTAATGTACTTTTTAATTAAATAATCGTTACTTTTCTCAACTTGTGTTGCTTTTGCTCATATTCAGTAGCGCCTTGCTCTGAATGTATTTCATCTCAACCAGGACTCAGCAATATGACTTACTGAAAACCAGGATGACAGAATCTGACCCTACTATCTATGATTTCCACATTTCAAACAGAGTAAGCATCTTGTAGAAGCATGTATTCTCAACTGTCTGGGTACTGCCAGTCCATTTAGGGGCACATAGAGAATTCTACTGCCAAAAAATAAGGTCTTCTTTCAACACAGGGCTCACTGTCTGGGTACCTCCATGATATTTAATGGTCTGGATTAGGCAGGAGGTCACATTAGATGATCTAATGATCCCTTCTGACTTCAGACTGTATTAAATCTATCAATAATAAAATCAAAACCAGCTAGTGTAAAGGGGTTAACAAAATAATTAACTCTCTGCAAGTGATTTTGCTTTTGACAGCATCATGAAAATTTGTTCTGCTTCTCAAAATTTAACCAAAGAAAATTAGTAATTCTTTGTGGCTTAGTAAAATCAATTGTTTTCTAATTTCACTATTTTTTGATAGCTACATGACACTGAAAGTAAACCAGCAGTAAAACAAAATGAGCAAAATGCCTTGATCATCCACATCTTCTAATATAAACAAAATAACAACTTGCAGCAGTTTCAAAGGGAGAGGATTTCTACCACAGATGGCTGGCTGCAAAGATGGATATAAAAAAAATAACTGTAACTACTAATTCGTTATGCAAGAGAAATTAAGTGCAGGTGTGGCAAGTGCAGACACATTGCTAGAGAATGTTCTTGAATAGTGTTCAAACCTGTCTTTCCCATCTAGCATGTTCAGATGCAATGAAATGGGACTTCACCAAATGCTGCACAGCATATAGAAACCTAACTTTTAAAACTGGTCTTCTCAGGCCAGAGGCAGGGAAAACACTGATAGAAAGGATTTCCGTTATGCTGAAAGAAAAAGAGGATTGCTTATCATGGACAAATTTTGCCACTCACCAATGTTTCAAATGGATAAAGAAAACTGCCTGTGATTTACAAACAGAACAGGTGAGCAGAGAAGACTTTAAAATCTTTCTAGGGTGATGGGAAAAAGCATTTTCCTATGGCATTCTAGGATGCCATTTTGCTATTTAAATTGAGCAAACTGTAGTAGAATTGTTCTCTAACCTATGAGGAAGTACAAGACTATAAGTGTTTAAAAAGGTTTCATTTGATCCTAACTAGCTGAAATTCTCTGCTCCTATCTTTCTCCTTTTCTCCTCCTACTTATAACCTCTATCTCCCACCAACTTGTTCTTCCATAAGTAACCATGCAACTCAACGGATTGAGTTTAAATTCAACTAAAGTTATTTACCTACAAAGTTTAAAAAATGTTTCATAGTTCTCTGTCCTGGTTTCGGCTGGGACAGAGTTAACTTTCTTTTTAGTAGCTGGTACAGTGCTGTGTTTTGGATTTAGTGTGAGAATGATGTTGATAACACTCTGATGTTTTACTTGTTGCTAAGGAGCGCTTATCTTAAGCCAAGGACTTTCCAGTTTCCCATGCTCTGCCAGCAAGCAGGTGTGCAAGAAGCTGGGAGGGAGCACAGCCGGGGCAGCTGACCCGAACTAGCCAAAGGGGTATTCCATACCACAGAATGTCATGCCCAGTATATAAACAAGGGGGGAGCTGGCCGGGAGGCACGGATCGCGGCTCGGGAACTAACTGGGCATCGGTCAGCGGGTGGTGAGCAATTGCATTGTGCATCACTGGTGGTTTTTTTTTTCCCTTCCTCCCCCTCCTTTTTTGTTATATTCCTTTTCATTACTATTATTATTATTATATTTCATTATTACTATTGTTAGTATTATATTTTACTTTAGTTATTAAACTGTTCTTATCTCAACCCACGAGTTTTACTTTTTTTTCCCCTCTTTCCTCCTCCTCACCCCACTGGGAGGGGGAAGGGGGAAGTGGCTGCGTGGTGCTTGGCTGCTGGCTGGGGTTAAACCACGACAGCTTTTTGGCACCCAACATGGGGCGTAAAGGGTTGAGATAACAACAGATCTGACCAGAGCGTGTTAAAACGAATTTGTTATTTGTTGTATTGTATTAGTTTAGTAGTCGCTGGTCACAATGTTGGTTTATTGGCTCTTAGAGTTGTGGCGTTCGTTCTTAGAGTTGTGTTATGTATCACCTCACTTGCCGTATACAGTCCCTGTGCTGCTGCTTATCACCCATAAGGTGAGGTGGACTAAGGTTTTCGCTTTGCTGTACTATGTAACACTGGTTTATGGTACGATAAAATTATCAGTCGTGGGACTAATCCGGTATTTGCACTCAGCATTGCCGTTATCTCTGTACTTCAGGAGCTATCTAGCAGAAACTGTTAATAATTACACCCTTTACCTTTCCTCCTCGGAGAGCCAATCTATGGGGGAGACACCTTCCTTCACCTTCCCCTTCTCCTCCAGGCTAATTACAGTAGTGTTTGAGAATTTTGGAAATTTTGAATATCCTTGGAATGTTGAAACTAACATGGTCCTATTGCTAGGAACTAGCTTGTTCCTGAATGTGGTTCAGGTCTTGTTCAGGGTTAAACAACTATTTAAGAGATCTGCCCCAAAGGGATCTGCCCCAAAACTGCAGAGTTATGAGTGGCAGGGTGTGTGGGGTAGCATGAGTAAATGCCTAGGACGGTGGGGACCTCCAGTGTTTTGGAACTTCACCCTCGAACAAGTGCAGAATCCTGAAAAACTAGTAGAACATTTGGAAAAAGTATGCTGTCACCCCGACAATTCCAGGGAGACACAAATCACTGCAGTGTGCTGGGGCCTGGCTCATGCCTACCGAGCCCTGTTTAACATTATTCAAGGGGAAGCGAAGGTCTCTGGATCTGACAACAAAACGACAGCCACTGCAGCCCCTCCAGCCCCAGCGACAGGCACTGCAGCCACTCCGACCCCAGCAACAGACGCTGCAGCCACTCCGACCCCCGTGACAGACACTGCAGCCCCTCCGATCCTGGCAACAGGTACTACGGTTACTGCAACGCCTGTGACGGGCACTGCAGCTGAACCAGAGAACCAACCCATGCCAGTATCAGTTGCCCCTGTACAGAAGAAGAAATACTCAAAAAAGACAGCTCGCTTAGCGAAGGATGAAGGTGAACCAGGGTCATCACGAGAACAGGAGGAAGAGGCAGAACCGGAGATAATCACTCGATCCCTATCCCCGAGTGAGCTGTGAGATATGCGAAAAGATTTCAGCCGTCGTCCAGGCGAGCACATCATCACCTGGCTGCTCCGATGCTGGGATAAAAAGGCCGGTAGCTTGGAATTAGAGGGTAAGGAGGCCAAGCAGTTGGGATCCCTTTCTAGGGAAGGGGGCATTGACAAGGCAATTGGGAAAAAACCACAAGCCCTCAGCCTCTGGAGGCGACTTCTATCGGGCGTGAGGGAAAGGTACCCCTTCAAGGAAGATGTTGTATGTCATCCAGGCAAGTGGACCACCATGGAGAGAGGTATTCAGTACCTGAGGGAATTAGCCATGCGGCAGATGGTTTATTATGACCCAGACGATGGGCGGTTACCCACAGATCCAGATGAAGTCCAATGTGCACGACCCATGTGGCAGAAGTTTGTACGAAGCGCACCATCGTCGTATGCCAATGCATTGGCAGTAATGGACTGGAAAGATGAAGAGGGACCAACAGTAGATGAATTGACTCGCCGACTTCGGCAATATGAAGAAAGTCTCTCTTCCTCCCTCGTCACGGCTGTGGAGAAACTGCCAGACATACTAGCCGAGAAATGGTCCCAAGAGTTCCAGTGATTTGAGGATAAGTTCTGCCTCCCACCTGCACGGACCAATATCTCAGCTATTAGGAATAAGCGTCCCTCTGCTCAAGAGAGAGGAGATAGAAGGTACACCTCAGGGGGTATCCTGTGGTCTTACCTGCGTGAGCATGGAGAGGATATGATGAAGTGGGATGGAAAACCTACCTCGGTCCTAGATGCACGGGTATGTGAATTGCGAGGAAAAACAATCACAAATGAGGATTCTTCCAGGAAAATTGCTGCTTCAGCCTCCAGTGAGCACTGTGAGCGGTATGCCAGACAGAGTGGAAGGGCTGATCTTACTCCTGATCCTATGAGAAGGAATTCTAATCCATCTTTACAAGAAGTGAGTGGAGAATCCTATGACCAGCACTAGAGGGGCCCTGCCTCCAGCCAGGTGGGGGAGAGGGACAACAAGGTTTACTGGACTGTGTGGATCCGATGGCCTGGCACATCAGACCCACAGGAGTATAAAGCCCTAGTAGACACCGGTGCACAGTGTACTCTAATGCCATCAAGCTATAAAGGGGTAGAACCTATTTGTATTTCTGGGGTGACAGGGGATTCCCAACAGCTAACTGTATTGGAGGCTGAAGTGAGCCTAACTGGGAATGAGTGGCAGAAACACCCCATTGTGACTGGCCCAGAGGCCCCATGCATCCTTGGCATAGATTATCTCAGGAGAGGGTATTTCAAGGACCCAAAGGGGTATCGGTGGGCCTTTGGTATAGCTGCCTTGGAGACAGAGGGAATTGAACAGTTGTCCACCTTGCCCGGTCTCTCGGAGGACCCTTTGGTTGTGGGGTTGCTGAGGGTCGAAGAACAACAGGTGCCAATCGCTACCACAACAGTGCACCGGCGGCAATATCGCACCAACCGAGACTCCCTGATTCCCATCCATAAGCTGATTCATCGACTGGAGAGCCAGGGAGTGATCAGCAGGACTCGCTCACCCTTTAACAGCTCCATATGGCCAGTGCAAAAGTCTAATGGAGAGCGGAGACTAACAGTAGGCTATCGTGGCCTGAATGAAGACACGCGACTGCTGAGTGCTGCCGTGCCAGACATGCTAGAACTTCAACATGAACTGGAGTCAAAGGCAGCCAAGTGGTACGCCACAATTGATACTGCTAATGCATTTTTCTCAATCCCTTTGGCAGCAGAGTGCCGGCCACAGTTTGCTTTCACTTGGAGGGGTGTCCAGTACACCTGGAATCGACTGCCCCAGGGGTGGAAACACAGCCCCACCATTTGCCATGGACTGATCCAGAATGCACTGGAAAAAGGGGGAGCTCCAGAACACCTGCAAGACATTGATGACATCATCATATGGAGCAACACAGCAGCAGAAGGTTTTGAGAAAGGGGAGAAAATAATCCAAATTCTTCTGAAGGCCGGTTTTGGCATAAAACAAAGTAAGGTGAAGGGACCCGCACAGGAGATTCAGTTTTTAGGAATAAAATGGCAAGATGGACGTCGTCATATCCCTATGGATGTGATCAACAAAGTAGCAGCTATGTCTCCACCGACTAGTAAACAGGAAACGCAAGCTTTCTTAGGGGTTGTAGGTTTTTGGAGAATGCATATTCCAAATTAGAGTCTGATTGTAAGCCCTCTCTATCAAGTGACCCGGAAGAGGAACGATTTCAAATGGGGCCCTGAACAACAACAAGCCTTTGAACAGATTAAACGGGAGATAGTTCATGCAGTAGCCCTTGGGCCAGTCCGGGCAGGACCAGATCTTAAAAATGTGCTCTACACCGCAGCCGGGGAGAATGGCCCAACCTGGAGTCTCTGGCAGAAAGCCCCAGGGGAGACCCGAGGTCGACCCCTAGGGTTTTGGAGTCGGGGATACAGAGGATCTGAGGCCCGCTATACTCCAACTGAAAAGGAGATATTAGCAGCATATGAAGGAGTTCGAGCTGCCTCGGAAGCGGTTGGTACTGAAACACAGCTCCTCTTAGCACCCCGACTGCCGGTGCTGGGCTGGATGTTCAAAGGGAAGGTCCCTTCTACACATCATGCAACTGATGCTACGTGGAGTAAGTGGATTGCACTGATCACACAACAAAGTCGAATAGGAAACCCCAGTCACCCAGGAATCCTGGAAGTGATCATGGACTGGCCAGAAGGCAAAGATTTTGGAATATCGCCAGAGGAGGAGGTGATGCATGCTGAAGAGGCCCCACTGTATAATAAACTGCCAGAAAATGAGAGGCAATATGCCCTGTTCACTGATGGGTCCTGTCGCATTGTGGGAAAGCATCGGAGGTGGAAGGCGGCTGTATGGAGTCCTATAGGACAAGTTGCAGAAACTGCAGAAGGAGAAGGTGAATCGAGTCAGTTTGCAGAGGTGAAAGCCATCCAGCTGGCTTTAGACATTGCTGAACGAGAAAAATGGCCAATACTTTATCTCTATACTGACTCATGGATGGTGGCAAATGCTCTGTGGGGGTGGTTGCAGCAATGGAAGCAGAGTAACTGGCAACGCAGAGGTAAACCCATCTGGGCTGCCCCATTGTGGCAAGATATTGCTGCCCGGCTAGAGAACCTGGTTGTGAAAGTACGTCATGTAGATGCTCATGTACCTAAGAGCCGGGCCACTGAGGAACATCAAAACAATCAACAGGTAGACAAGGCTGCTAGGATTGAAGTAGCTCAGGTGGATCTGGATTGGCAGCATAAGGGTGAATTATTCATGGCTCGGTGGGCCCATGACACCTCAGGCCATCAGGGAAGAGATGCAACATATAGATGGGCTCGTGATCGAGGGGTGGACCTGACCATGGACACTATCGCACAGGTCATCCATGAATGTGAAACATGCGCTGCACTTAAGCAAGCCAAGCAGTTAAAGCCTCTTTGGTATGGAGGACGATGGCTGAAATAGAAATATGGGGAGGCCTGGCAGATTGACTATATCACACTCCCACAAACCCGCCAAGGTAAGCGCCATGTGCTTCCAATGGTGGAAGCAACCACCGGATGGCTGGAAACATATCCCATGCCCCATGCCACTGCCCGGAACACTATCCTGGGCCTTGAGAAGCAAGTCTTATGGCGACATGGAACCCCAGAAAGGATTGAGTCAGACAACGGGACTCATTTCCGGAACAACCTCATAGACACCTGGGCCAAAGAGCACGGCATTGAGTGGGTGTATCACATCCCCTATCATGCACCAGCCTCTGGGAAAATCGAGCGATACAATGGGTTGTTAAAGACTACATTGAGAGCAATGGGTGGTGGGACCTTCAAACATTGGGATACACATCTAGCAAAGGCCACCTGGTTAGTCAACACTAGAGGATCTGCCAATCGGGCTGGCCCTGCCCAATCAGAACTTTTACGTACTGTAGAAGGGGATAAAGTCCCTGTAGTGCACATAAAAAATATGCTAGGAAAAACAGTTTGGGTTACTCCCGCCTCAGGCAAAGGCAAACCCATTCGTGGGATTGCTTTTGCTCAAGGGCCTGGGTGCACTTGGTGGGTGATGCGGAAGGATGGGGAAGTCCGATGTGTGCCTCAAGGGGATTTGATTTTAGGTGAGAACAGCCAATAGATTAAATTGTATGATATTAATTGCTATATAATCTTGCCACAGTATGTCATCATTATTATAATTGTTATATGCTATAACAATGGCATTACAGTAAGAATCCTTTAGATTAATGAAGAATGAATTTTGACAAAACTGAGTGAAGTGCAGTAGTGATGGAACCAGGACTGACTTCAGCATGCAACAATCCAACACCACACACCATCCTCCTGCTGCGCCCAATGTCACCTGCCTGCCACATCACACCGAAGCCCAATCCTGTTCTGCCGACTGAGCGGACTTTGCACCATCCCTCCTGCCCAGACAGACTGTTACGATAGATGGAGCTCAAAGTCATGGACTGAATGAACTCAACAGACATTTGATAGAGATGGCCCATAGACTGCGGGAATGATATCTATATGTATATACTAAAAGACAGGAAAGGTGATGGTGATTAATTGGAAATGTATTGGAAAGTGTGGGATCTGGGCATGATGTAAATGGTATAGAATAAGGGGTGGATATTGTCCTGGTTTCGGCTGGGACAGAGTTAACTTTCTTTTTAGTAGCTGGTACGGTGCTGTGTTTTGGATTTAGTGTGAGAATGATGTTGATAACACTCTGATGTTTTAGTTGTTGCTAAGGAGCGCTTATCTTAAGCCAAGGACTTTCCAGTTTCCCATGCTCTGCCAGCAAGCAGGTGTGCAAGAAGCTGGGAGGGAGCAGAGCCAGGGCAGCTGACCCGACCTAGCCAAAGGGGTATTCCATACCATGGAACGTCATGCCCAGTATATAAATGGGGGGGAACTGGCCAGGAGGGGCAGATTCCTGCTCGGGCATTGGTCAGCGGGTGGTGAGCAATTGCATTGTGCATCACTTGTCTTTTCTTGGGTGTTATTTCTTTTTTTTTGTTATATTACTTTTCATTACAATTATTATATTATTATTATTATTATTAGTTATGAGTATATTTTATTTTACTTTAGTTATTAAACTGTTCTAAGAATAACCCATGAGTTTTACTTTTTTTTCCAATCCTCCTCCCCATCCCACTGGGAGGGGGGAGGGGGAAGCAGCTGCGTGGTGCTTAGTTGCTGGCTGGGGTTAAACCATGACAGCCCTTTTGGCACCCAACGTGGGGCAATTAAGGGTCGAGATAACGACAGATCTGATCAGAGTGTGTTAAAACAAACTTGTTATAAGTATTCATTGTATTGGTTTGATAGTCACTGGTTACAATGTGGGTTCGTTTGCTCTCAAAGTTGGTGTTGTGGTTCTTGAAATTGCGTTATGTAATGCCCTACTTGCAGTATATGCTCCCTGTTGTGCTGTTTATCATCTGTGGGAACCGGGCTAGAGTTATCATGTTGCTGTTGTTTGTAACACTGGCTTATGATATGATAGAAGTGCAAGCCGTGAAACTAATCGGGTGTTTGTACTCGGCATTGTTGTCACCTCTGTACTTCGGGAGCCACCTCTGGGAGACTATTAATAATTGTACCTTTTACCTTTTCTCCTCTGGGAGCCAATCTATGGAGGAGACATCTCCACACTTCGGGTGCTATCTCCTAGAGAATATTAATAACTGCACTTTCTACCTTTTCTCCTCGGGGAGCCAACCTATTGGGGAGACATCTTCCCACATCTTCCCTTTCTCTGCCAGGTTAATTACAATAGCATTGGAGTTTGTAAATTTTGAAGATCCTTGAGATGTTGAACTCAGCATGGTCCTGAATGTGATTCAGGTCTTGTTTAGGGTTAAACAACTATTTAAAAATACCACCCAGAGATCAGCTCCCACGACTGCAGCTACTCCAGCCCTGGCGACAGGCACTGCGGCTACTCAAACTCTGGCGACAAGCACTGTGGCTACTCAAACCCCAGTGACAAGCAGTGCAGCTACTCAAACTCTGGTGACAGCTACTGCAGCTACTCTAATTCCCGCAACAAGCACAGCGGCTACTCAAACCACGACGACAGGCACTGCGGCTACTCCAATCCCCACAACTGTGGCTACTCAAACCCCAGCAATAAGCACTGTAGGTACTCAGACCCTGGCGACAGGCGCTGCGGCTACTCAAACCTTGGCGATGGATGATGCAGCTGAACTAGAGAACCAACCTGTGCCAAAATCAATCGCCCCTATACAGAAGAAGAAATATACAAAAAAATCAGTTTGCTTAGCGAAGGATGAAGGTGAACCAGGGTCATCACGAGAACAGGAGGAAGAGGCAGAACCAGAAGTAATTACCCAATCTCTATCCCTGAGTGAGCTGCAGGATATGCGAAAAGATTTCAACCGTCGTCCAGGTGAGCACATTATCACCTGGCTGCTCCGATGCTGGGACAATGGGGCTAGTAGCCTGGAATTAGAGGGTAGGGAAGCCAAGCAGCTGGGATCACTTGCTAGGGAAGGTGGCATTGACAAGGCGATTGGAAAAGGGACACAAGCCCTCAGCCTCTGGAGGCGACTCCTGTCAAGTGTGAAGGAAAGGTATCCCTTCAAGGAAGATGTTATATGTCAGCCAGGCAAGTGGACCACCATGGAGAGAGGTATTCAGTACCTGAGGGAATTAGCCGTGCTAGAGATGATTTATTATGACCCGGACAGTTCACAATTACCCAGAGATCCAGACGAAGTCCAATGCACATGACCCATGTGGCGGAAGTTTGTACGGAGCGCACCATCATCGTATGCCAACCCATTGGCAGTACTAACTTGGAAAGACGAAGAGGCACCGACAGTGGATGAAATGGCTCACCAACTCCGGCAATATGAAGAAAATCTCTCTTCATCCCTACGAGCCTGTGTCTCGGCTGTGGAAAAACTGTCCGAAAAGTCCGAAGAACTGATCGAACTGATCGAAAAGTCCTACTCCCCACCTGTACAGACCAATATCTCAGCTATTAGGAGTGAGCATTCCTCTGCTCAAGAGAGAGAATATAGAAAGTACACACCACGGGGTACCCTGTGGTTTTACCTGTGTGACCACGGAGAGGACATGAGGAAGTGGGATAGAAAACCTACCTCGGTCCTAGATGCACGGGTACGTGAATTGAAAGGAAAAACAACCAGAAAAGGGGATTCTTCCAGGAAAGATGCCGCTCTGGTTTCCAGCAAGCAATTCCCCAGAGAGAGTAGAAGGGCTTCTGACCCTCTTGAAGGGACCTCTAAGTCATTTTTACAAGAAGTGAGTAACGAACATTCTGACCAGGATTAGAGGGGCCCTGCCTCCAGCCAGGTGGAGGAAAGGGACAACTGGGTTTATTGGACTGTGTGGATCCGATGGCCTGGCACATCACACCCACAGGAGTATAAGGCTCTAGTGGACACCGGTGCACAGTGTACCCTAATGCCATCAAGCTATAAAGGGGCAGAGTCCATCTGTATTTCTGGGGTGACAGGGGGATCCCAGCAGCTAACTGTATTGGAGGCTGAAGTGAGCCTAACTGGGAATGAGTGGCAGAAACACCCCATTGTGACTGGCCCAGAGGCCCCATGCATCCTTGGCATAGATTATCTCGGGAGAGGGTATTTCAAGGACCCAAAGGGGTATCGGTGGGCTTTTGGTATAGCTGCCTTGGAGACAGAGGGAATTGAACAGTTGTCCACCTTACCTGGTCTCTCGGAGGACCCTTCGGTTGTGGGGTTGCTGAGGGTCGAAGAACAACAGGTAGCGATCGCTACCAGAACAGTGCACCGGTGGCAATATCGCACCAACCGAGACTCCCTGATTCCCATCCATAAGCTGATTCGTTGACTGGAGAGCCAGGGAGTGATCAGCAGGACTCGCTCACCCTTTAACAGCTCCATATGGCCAGTGCGAAAGTCTAATGGAGAATGGAGACTAACAGTAGACTATCGTGGCCAGAATGAAGTCATGCCGCTGCTGAGTGCTGCTGTGCCAGACATGCTAGAACTTCAATATGAACTGGAGTCAAAGGCAGCCAAGTGGTACGCCACAACTAAGCTGTGTGGTGCTTAGTTGCTGGCTGGGGTTAAACCATGACAACTGCTATCTTTACTTACACTAAGACGGAAAAGAAAATAATTCAAGTTGTCTGGCAATCTTTATTCTTTCTAACTTGCTTCATTAGAATCACTTGCCCCTTTCCTCTTTTTCAGCTAGCAACAACTGCTATTCTTCTTTTGTTCCAGCAGAATGGGTCAACGTTCTCCATGCCCCGCTCCCGTCAGTAATGGGGGAATGGGGCTCCTGCAGCTCTCTGCGCTCACCCGGGAGCGGGTCAGGGCCGGGCTTGTGACTCAGCACCTTGGTCGGCTCCGATGTAGCCCGCCCACGCTGCCACACCCATGAGTACCTGGGATGCGGCCACCTCTGCCCCCACTTCTTTCTCCTGCCCCTCCACCTGCTTCACAAAAGACTGCTGGGGTTATTTCCACCAGGACATTTGTAATCAGCCAGAAATCTGCATGTAAAAATATATAACCGTACAGGTATGTGGCTAAATTTGAAAACTGTGATTTGAAGGGGGAAAGGGATAAAACCAGGCTCGCTAGAGATAAGCCTGGGGGTGACACGCCAATGTTTGAGGGACAGCGTGCTAGCGAGGTCCTTCAGTCTGCCGTCTCACTGGAGGTAGGGGATGGAGAGCCACACGGCAGCAAAGACACAAGGATTATTGATGTGTTAGAAACCACGGAAGTGCCTGAGAATGGTCATGTAGGAATTAGGGCTTCTCCCCCAAGAAAGGTGGCAGGATCAATAGCCCAACTGAAGCACATCTACACCAATGCATGCAGCATGGGCAACAAACAGGAGGAGCTGGAAGCCATTGGGCAAGCAGGAAAACTATGATATAGTTGCAATCACAGAAACATGGTGGGATGACTCGCACAACTGGAGTGCTGCAATGGATGGCTATAAACTCTTCCGAAGGGATAGGCAAGGAAGGAGAGGTGGTGGGGTAGCCCTGTATGTTAGGGAGTGTTTTGACTGTCTAGAGCTTGACGATGGTGATGAAAGGGTCAAGTGTTTATGGGTAAGAATCAGGGGAAAGGCCAACAAGGCAGATATCATGGTGGGAGTCTGTTATAGACCACCCAACCAGGATGAAGAGGCAGATGAAATATTCTATAAGCAGCTGGGAGAAGTCTCACGATCGCTAGCCCTTGTTCTCGTGGGGGACTTCAACTTACCAGATGTCTGCTGGAAATACAATACAGTGGAGAGGAAACAGTCTAGGAGGTTCCTGGAGTGTGTGGAAGAAAACTTCCTGACACAGTTGGTGAGGGAGCCAACTAGGGAAGGCACCCCGCTGGACCTGTTGTTTACGAACAGAGAAGGACTTGTGGGTGATGTGATGGTTGGAGGCTGTCTTGTGCATAGCGATCATGAAATGATAGAGTTTTTGATTCTTAGAGAAGTAAGGAGGGTGGTTAGCAGAACTGCTACCTTGGACTTCCAGAGGGCAGACTTTGGCCTGTTTAGGGGCCTGGTTGACAGAGTCCCTTGGGAGGCAGTCCTGAAGGGCAAAGGAGTCCAGGAAGGCTGGACATTCTTCAAGAAGGAAATCTTAAAGGCGCAGGAGCAGGCCATCCCTATGTGCCGAAGGATGAGCCGGTGGGGAAGAAGACCAGCCTGGCTGAACAGAGAGCTTTGGCTGGAACTCAGGGGAAAAAAAAGAGAGTTTATGACCTTTGGAAGAAGGGGCAGGCAACTCAGGAGGACCATAAAGATGTTGTGAGGTTATGCAGGGAGGAAATTAGAAGGGCCAAAGCCCAACTAGAACTTCATCTGGCTACTGCAGTAAAAGACAATAAAAAAATGTTTCTATAAATACATTCACAACAGAAGGAGGGCTAAGGAGAATCTCCATCCTTTATTGGATGCAGGGGGAAACATAGTGACAAAGGATGAGGAAAAGGCTGAGGTACTTAATGCCTTCTTTGCCTCAGTCTTTAATAGTAAGACCAGTTGTTCTCGGGGTACCCAGTCCACTGAGCTGGAAGACAGGGACGGGGAGCAGAATGAAGCCCCCATAATCCAAGGGGAAATGGTTAGTGACCTGCTACACCACTTAGACACACACAAGTCTATGGGGCTGGATGGGATCCACCCAAGGGTACTGAGGGAGCTGGCGGAAGTGCTCACCATCATTTATCAGCAGTCCTGGCTAACCAGGGAGGTCCCAGGTGACTGGAGGTTAGCCAATGTGACGCCCATCTACAAGAAGGGCCGGAAGGAGGATCCGGGGAACCACAGGCCTGTCAGTCTGACCTCGGTGCCGGGGAAGGTTATGGAGCAGCTCATCTTGAGTGCCATCACACAGCACGTACGGGACATCCAGGTGATCAGGCCCAGTCAGCATGGGTTTAGGAAAGGCAGGTCCTGCTTGACTAACCTGATCTTCTATGACAAGATGACTCGCTTAGTGGATGAGGGAAAGGCTGTGGATGTTGTCTACCTGGACTTTAGTAAAGCCTTTGACACCGTTTCCCACAGCATTCTCCTGGAGAAACTGGCTGCTCATGGCTTGGACGGGTGTACTCTTTGCTGGGTAAAAAACTGGCTGGATGGCCGGGCCCAAAGAGTTGTGGTGAATGGAGTTAAATCCAGTTGGTGGCCGGTCATAAGTGGTGTTCCCCAGGGCTTAGCATTGGGGCCAGTTCTGTTTAATATCTTTATCAATGATCTGGATGAGGGGGTCGAGTGCACCCTCAGGAAGTTTGCAGACGACACCAAGTTGGGCGGGATTGTTGATCTGCTTGAGGGTAGGAAGGCTCTACAGAGGGATCTGGACAGGCTGGATCAATGGGCCAAGGCCAATTGTATGAGATTCAACAAGGCCAAGTGCCGGGTCCTGCACTTGGGTCACAACAACCCCATGCAACGCTATAGACTTGGGGAAGAGTGGCTGGAAAGCTTCCTGGTGGAAAAGGACCTGGGGGTGTTGGTCGACAGCTGGCTGAATCTGAGCCAGCAGTGTGCCCAGGTGGCCAAGAAGGCCAAGAGCATCCTGGCTTGTATCAGAAATAGTGTGGCCAGCAGGACTAGGGAAGTGATCGTCCCCCTGTACTTGGCACTGGTGAGACCACACCTCGAATGCTGTGTTCGGTTTTGGGCCCCTCACTACAAGAAAGATATTGAGGTGCTGGAGTGTGTCCAAAGAAGGGCAACGAAGCTGGTGAAGGGTCTGGAGAACAAGTCTTATGAGGAGCGGCTGAGGGAACTGGGGTTGTTTAGTCTGGAGAAAAGGAGGCTGAGGGGAGACCTTATTGCTCTCTACAACTACCTGAAAGGAGGTTGTAGTGAGGTGGGTGTCGGTCTCTTTTCCCAAGTAACAAGTGATAGGATGAGAGGAAAAGGCCTGAAGTTGTGCCAGGGGAGGTTTAGATTCTTCACCGAAAGAGTTATCAAGCATTGGAACAGGCTGCCCAGGGAAGTGGCTGAGTCACCATCCCTGGAGGTATTTAAAAGACATGTAGATGTGGTGGTTAGGGACATGGTTTAATGGTGAACTTGGTAGTGTTAGGTTAACGGTTGAACTCGATGATCTTAATGGTCTTTTCCAACCTAAATGATTCTATGATTCTATGAATGCATAAATTACAAAGAGGACAGGCCAGTATTTTATTTTTTATTTGTATAACCCTAATGAACCCTAATGAAACTGTGATATCAAAAGTAAATAATTTATCTTTGTCCTCCCTTTTCTTTACTGGTAGAACAGACACTTGCTAGTAATAAGGTATGGATGCCCTGATGCTGTGTTGCTTCAAAGCAGCTGTTGTAACTGAATGACACTGCAGTACATGGTAAGAAAAAATTTCCAAGGGAAATTTTTTTGTAAGCAGTAACTGCTTTATAAAATGATGCGGCAGACAAACAACTATTGACCTGTGTTTTGTAGAGCTATAATTATTTACAGTCTGTCTCTCTGAGATATGCTCAAATTTCATTACGCTCTTAAAACAATCCCCTTGGGAAAAGCATTTGGAGAGTCTAGAACACATCTGTTCCAGATCTCCTACATCAATGTATAAACTGTTACATAAATAAATAATGCTGGAGAAATAGCTAATATTAATCTCACACTTTGTTTCAAATATGATTTGCTGACATTACTTTTGATGGAGGGGAGCCTTACTTCTAAAAATGCCAAAACTGATTTTGCAGAAGTTCAATTAATAATAGTGGAAAGAAAGCCACTCAAGCATTCCATATTCAGGAAAGACTTATTAACACATCTTACTCACTCTCCTTTTATGAAAAGAAAAACGTAAGCAACTTTAACAGCTGGCTTGGGTTGCATATCTGAATTTAGTAGAGTTATAAGGTTTCTGACTGACAGGTATATAAATGCTGTTGTATTCAG
>NW_026114240.1:0-18922 GCF_018139145.2 Gymnogyps californianus | reverse complement strand
CAGGGCCGTACCAATGCACACAAAACCAAATACAGAGCAATACAATGCAACACAGTCTCAAACGGCGGTCAATACAAATACGGAGCGCTGCAACGCAACCACAATACAGGGCCGTACAATGCAAACAAAACCAAATACAGAGCGATACAATGCAATACAAAAAATACAGAGCGATACAATGCAAGACGCTCAAACGCGGTCGATACAAATACGGAGCGCTGCAACGCAAAACCCACAATACAGGGCCGTACAATGCAACACAAAACCAAATACAGAGCGATACAATGCAAGACGGTCTCAAACGGCTCGATACAAATACGGAGCGCTGCAATGCAAAACCCACAATACAGGGCCGTACAATGCAACAAAACCAAATACAGAGCGATACAACGCAAGACGGTCTCAAACGGCGGTCACAAATACGAGCGCTGCAACGCAAAACCCACAATACAGGGCCGTACAATGCAACAAAACCAAATACAGAGCGATACAACGCAAGACGGTCTCAACGGCGGTCGATACAAATACGGAGCGCTGCAACGCAAACCCACAATACAGGGCCGTACAATGCAACACAAAACCAAATACAGAGCGATACAACGCAAGACGGTCTCAAACGGCGGTCGATACAAATACGGAGCGCTGCAACGCAAAACCCACAATACAGGCCGTACAATGCAACACAAAACCAAATACAGAGCGATACAACGCAAGACGGTCTCAAACGGCGGTCGATACAAATACGGAGCGCTGCAACGCGAAACCCACAATACAGGGCCGTACAATGCAACACAAAACCAAATACAGAGCGATACAATGCAAGACGGTCTCAAACGGCGGTCGATACAAATACGGAGCGCTGCAATGCGAACCCACAATACAGGGCCGTACAATGCAACGCAAAACCAAATACAGAGCGATACAATGCAACACAAAACCAAATACAGAGCGATACAATGCAAGACGGTTCAAACGGCGGTCGATACAAATACGGAGCGCTGCAACGTGAGACAAGATGCTATACAGGGCCATACAATGCAAGACAGTCTCAAATGGCAGTACAATTTCAAATATAGAGCAATACAATACAAAACCGATACAGAGCCAAACAATGCGGTACAAATTCAAATAGAGAGCAACACAACACAAGATGTCCCAGACGGCAGTCGATACAAATACAGAGCGCTGCAATGAGACAAAACACGATACGGGGTTGTACAATGCAAGGCAGTCTCAGGTCTCAGCTGATACAAGTACAGAGCAATGCGATACAAAACCAAAGACGGAGCGATACATGCAATACGACACAAAGCGCTGCAAAAGCGAGGCGGTCTCAGATGGCAGTCAAAACCGGTAGAGCGTTGCAATGCAATACAAACCCAGAACAACGGATGTGTGACAAGTCAGGCTTTAAGACCTAAGCCCGTAAGGACACAGGGATGAAATGCTGTAGGGGATCTCCACAGAAACACAACTTTCAAAGAGCAGAGCTGTCGTTCCGGCCCGGATCGCCTCCGCAAAGGCGACCGTCCGGCAACATCCATGATGCAAAACACCCTCGAGGCTCCCTTCACGAGACCCGAAGCGCTCGACAGGCCCTATGCGAAACCGACAAGGCATTAGAGACCCTACAGACGCCTACCGAGGTGCGTGACGAGTGCAGAGGCCGTGGGCCAGAACATAGAGACCTGCAAAAAGCACCGTATGAGACGGAACACGCACGACGCAAATGACGCTAGGACAGGGCCGGAACGTTCGCATCCTGCAGAACGGACCCCGGGCCCGCTATCCGCCCCCAGACTTAACGGAGCCTAAATAGCCCTCTCTGCAACCCTGACATTAAACCTCCTTCTGCCCCCCCCCACCCGCCGCTTTTGCCCCTTGACTTACCTTTCAGAGGACGGGATCCAGAATCCATCCTCATCAGGAGCACATCGTCTAACCGGGATGCTCCCGCATTCACCGGATTCCTCTTCATCACCCGCAACACAGACGCCGCCAGTCACCGACACGCCGGCCGGCACCGACCTCTACCGCGACGACACCCTCCCCGCAAGTGCCACGCCGCTCCCAAAAAATCAGTTGTTGCGGCCAGCATCTCCCGTGGAAGCCAGAAAACCAGAGAGATAAAGCGCCCGTCGTAATCGGAAGCGATAACCCGCTCTGCGGTTCCCACCCTGCCGCTCCTCTCTCCTCCGCCGACTCGCCTCAAATCCTCAGCCGTTTGAGGAAAGCCTTCGCGGCACCGGCAAAACCAAAGACAAACACTCGGCCGAGTTACCGTGAGCTCCTCGGAAATTTGAGCCGGAGCAGACCGCTTAACGAGTCTCTCGCCTTTTCTCGAACCGCTTGTGGCTGTGCAGCTTCGCCCCTCTGCAAAGGAGCACGGCCCTGCCAAAAAAAGAGAAAAAAGTACATGCTGACATATCGCCAAATCCTCCGCCCGCTCACGGCGCTTCCTCTCTCCCGCTCCTTTACCTCGGCCGCTCAGAGTCAGATTCTTCGGTCCTCTGTGCCGAGCCCTGCCCGCCCTCTGTAAATCTGAAACAAAGTATGATTTTAGCTACATCAATAATACGACACCACAAAGAAGCGCTACTTCAGCACACCGGTCATCGCTCACCTTGCCAAAGTCCGCTGGTGCGGATATCCCGCTTCATACATCGATTTGCATCTAGAAAAGCATAAACTGAAAAAGCATAAGCCAGTCAGAACCGCCGACAGTTGTGCCGATCCTCCGACATCAGACGCCGGCCCGCCTTCACCCGGCGCTCTGCTCGCCTCTTCCGTCGTCCTTCGGCACGCGGCTCGTCGCTCCGCATCGGAAAAACCCAAACAAACCGTGTAAAGCGAGTCACCCGGATGCTGACCGATAGCTTGGCGAGACAAAAGGTCCGTCTTCTTTTTGCGTGTGCCTTCTAACTACACCCGGGAAAAAAAAAAGGAAAAACCAAACCCCAGATATTGAGCCCCACATATACAAGCTAAGGCACATTCAAGATTCAACCCGCTCGACCGCCGCGCAAACTGCCGCTCCCAGAAGGCCAGAGTCTGACCTCCGGCACCTGCAAAACGCAATGAAAATAACTCTGTGCAGCTGTCTACAGCTACTGGCCCAGAGATGAACCGTACGGTCTTTGTCAAAACAATTTGAGCAGATCAACATATTATCACAACACCGTGCCTTGCTACACCGCATTGCTACACCCCTGGGCAGGGCAGCTCCAACCCCGACGCAGACCGACACCGCACACAGACGCCACAATAACGACCGTGAGACACGAGACGACCGCGAGAGAAGACCGACTGCCGTAGGGAAGATGTGGCCGACAGAGAAGCCCTACGGTGCCACGATGGCGCAGATGCTTTATAGCGGCCTCGAGAAAGAGAGGTGACCGCTGCGGCCTGCGAGAGAAAGCTACCATCAAAGCCAGAATGATGGATGCATAAGAAGCCAGGCTTTAAGACCTAAGACCGTTAAGAACATGGGAACGAAACCCTAGAAGACAACTCTGTACAAACAGAATTCTCAAGAGCAGCGCGCCACAAGCGCCACCTAGCTCACCACCTCGAGAGATGACCGCTCAAAACATCTACGGCGCGACGCGTGCCAGACCGATCCACGCTTTAAGCTACAATTGCAAGACAAGAAGGCTCGATGGGTGCTATGCCAATGAGGCGATGCGCTCGGACTCTCGGAAGGCTACCGAGGTGCCTGCCGATCAAAGAGCTACAAAGACGTTAAGACCTGATAAAGGTATGGTATAAGACACAGAAGACAGACTACACAAACTACACAACACAGAGACAGGCTGGAACTGCCCTGCCCACCCTAGTCTTGTGCTGAAGAGTTCCTGGACGGCCCTCTCCCCTACGCTAACTTCAAAACCCCTCCTGCATTCCCGACCTCGTCCCCTCCCCTGGGGCCCGCTCCCCATCCCTGCTCCCTCAACTTAGCTTTCAGAGGGCCAGGGGTCTGAATCCATCCTCGACAAAAAAGTCACATCAGCTAGCCAGCATGTTCCTACAGTTGCCAAGCTCTTCATCATCTGCAATAAAACCAAAAGACAAAACAGTGCTGACAGCATCGCACCAGTCAACGCCGACCTCTTCCACAACACCTCCCTCCTCAAAAGGGCCGTAGCATTCCCCTTACCCTCATCGTAGCTTTTGGCTACTAAGATACTAAGACACACAACGTACAATTGTGCTTGAGAAGTCACCGGCCCCGTGATCCTCCTTGCTAATACCCAGCTCACCTCAAATGCTCATCCAATTCCAATATAGACTCTTTTTCCCATTCCACCTACCCCTGACTCCACACCCCAGGCAGAGCAGCTCCAAGCCAAAACACACACATGCACAGACCGACACCACAAACAACGCAACTCAAAGATGAGAGAAAACTCTCAGCAAAGAACAACTCCCAGACGGGAGATGCTGTCAGTCAAGGAGACCTGCAAGGCTTCAACGGTGAGGCAGGGAGGCTCTACGGCAGCCCCAGAAAAAGAGTCTAACGTGATGGCCCGTTACAAGAAGTTGCTGTCAAAACTAAGATGATGGATGCGCAAGAAGCCCGGCTTCAAGACCTAAGAACGTGAGGACGCAGGGAAGAAGCCCCGGTCCGTGAAAGCGGATGGCTAGAGAACAGAGCTGCTGACACAGCCTGGAACAAGAGAGCAGAAGAGGACCGACCGGAAGCTGCCGAGAAGCAAGACCGATCCACACTTTACATTTGTTACGCAAAAAAGCGGCCCGATTGGCACTATGCCAATGAGTACGGGCATTCGAGACCCTAGGGATGGCACCCGAGCGCATGCCGCGCTCCTTGAGTGAAAAGAGGACATTGAGACCTGAGGAAGGTCTAAGACACAGAAGACAGACTACACAGACCACAACAACACAGACACAGGCTGGAACTGCCCTGCCCGGCACAAGATAGCGTCATGCTGAAGAGTAACCCGCTCCCTTACAGGCCCAAAGGGGACTGTTCCTGGACACCCTCTCCCCTACGCTAACTTCAAAACCCCTCCCTGCAGTTCCCAACCTCGTCCCCTCCCCCGGGCCCGCTCCCCATCCCTGCTCCCTCAACTTAGCTGTCAGAGGGCCGGGGGTCTGAATCCATCCTCAGCAAAAACCACATCAGCAAACCAACATATTCCCGCAGTTGCCAGGTTCCTCTTTGTCACCTGCCAAAAAAAAAGCCACCAGTACCAGCAGTAAGCATCGTGTCGGTCGACACAGACCTCTTCCACAACGCCCTCCTCCTCAAAAGCAACGTGGCTTTCCGCTCACCCGCTCCACAGGAATTCCAGTGTCGGACGCTGCGGCCATCATTGCTCGTGCCACCTAAGATACCAAAAGACAGAAAGCTACCGTTGCGCTCGCGAGAGGTCACCGGCCCCGTGCTCCTCCTCGCCACTACCCCAGCTCACCTCAAATGCTCATCCAATTCCAAAGGCTGCCCTCAGGGTACCTGCAAGACCAAAGAGAAATGCTTAACGGAGTTGCCATACAACACTTTGCTATTAGACACCGACCGGCCGACAACAGCCTCACCTTCTCAGACCGCTCGTCAGCATGCGGCTTCGCCCCTCCGAGCCTGCTTGCAGCATCTGAAAAAAAACCAAAGCAAAGGCACATGCTGAGATACTGCCCAAAACCACGGCCTGACCACACCTATTCCCATCTCCCGCTCCTTTACCTCGGCCGCTCGCTGACCCTGCCTCTGCTGTTTACAGGTTGCCACGTCGAGGCTCGGGTACCACCTATAAGAGACAAACAACAAGGGACGCTTCTAACTTCACCAACACTACGACACCTGAAAAGTAACTGCTGCTTCAGCCGCTAGACAGGGATCACCTTGCCCGAGAGAGCTCTAATGCCAATATCCTGCTTCCCACCTTCAAAATAAAAAACTCAAAACCTATAAGCTAGTCATCTAGCCACCGGTCACATCTTCCCTCCGACAACACTCACCGACCCACCTTCTTACGTCGCTCCGCTTACCTCTTCCGTCGCTGTTTGGTGCGTATCTTGTCCCTCTGCATCTGAAAAAAATTATTAAACAAGTCACCTGGATGCTGAATGATAGCTTAACGATTCCAGAGGTCTTGATGCCATTTAGGAATACCATCTGGCATCCAACAGCAGCCTGCCAATAAAAAAAATCTGGTCGTGCCCCGGGTCTCTGCATAGCGCTACAGGAATACTCTCCTCGCCTGCTGCCTACCTGGCTGTTTGCTCTGAAATGGACTGTACGCTCTTTGCCTACAAAGTCTAGGCTTATCAACACATTAGCCTTAGAATCTTGTTGTTACTCTTTTGCTGGCTACCACCGCTATGCCCGCAGGCAGAGCGGCTCCAACCCAGACACAAACGTGCACAGACCAACGCTGCACACAAGACAAATGACATGACCCAGACACATAAAAAAAGCTCTCAAAGAATGACTCTGGGACAAGAGACATCATCGGGTGAGAAGACCAAGGGCCCATGAAGAAGGCTCTATGGCAGCCCGAGAAGATCGAGCACTGTGGCCCGTGACAAAAAGACATGGCTGCAACAGGGATGAGAACGTGCAAGGAGCCTAAGAACGTAGGGATGACCGTAAGAATGTAATGCAGGGAAGAAGTCCCAGAACAGGTATCCACGAAAACGGACCGCTCAAGATCAGAGCTGCTGACGCAGCCCAGAACGATGCCGCAAAGAGAGGACCGACCGGAAGCCTCTGAGAAGCAAGACCTATCCACGCTTTAAGCTTGCAACGCAAGAAAAGAAGCACCGATTGGCACTAGGCCGATGAGTACGGGCATTCGAGACCCTAGGGATGGCACCCGAGGCGCATGCCGCGCTCCTTGAGTGAAAAGAGCAACGAGGACATCGAGACCCGAGGAAGTCTAAGACACAGAAGACAGACTACACAGACACCACAACAACACAGACACAGGCTGGAACTGCCCTGCCCTGCCCTGCCCACACTAGCATCGTACCGAGAAGTAACCTGCTTCCTTTAGCTGCCCAAAAGGAACTGTTCCTGGACAGCCCTCTCCCCTACGCTAACTTCAAAACCCCTCCCTGCAGTTCCCAACCTCGTCCCCTCCCCCCGGGCCCGCTCCCCATCCCTGCTCCCTCAACTTAGCTGTCAGAGGGCCGGGGGTCTGAATCCATCCTCGACAAAAAAAGCCACACCCATGTCAGCTAACTGGGAGGTTCCTACAGTCACCGTGTTCCTCTTCTTCATCTGCAATAAAAAACCAAATAGTGCCAGCAGTAAGCATCACATCGATCAATGCCGGCCTCTCCACAACACCCCCCTCCTCAAATGTGCGTGGCATTCCGCTCACCTGCTCGTTCCAGAGTCGTACGCCACGGCCACCGTCGCTTGTGGCACAAGAGACCGAGAAAAAAAAAAAAGAGTTACTGTTGCGCTTGAGAGAAGTCACCGGCCCCGCGCTCCTCCTCGCTCCTACCCCAGCTCACCTCAACTGCACATCCAATTCCAAAGGCAGCCCGCACGGTGCCTGAAAACCAGAAGAAACGCTTAACTGAGCTGCCATACAATACTTGCTACTAGACACTGACCCGGCCCACAACCGCCTCACCTTAGACTGCTCATCAGCACGCGGCTCGCCCCTCTGAGGCTGCGTACGGCACCTGAAAAAAAAAATAAAATGCACATGCTGAGATACTGCCTGAAACCACAGCCTGGCCGCAGCAACTCCTCTTACCCTCTCCTATACCTGGGCCGCTCGCCCGCCTGGCCTCCGTCGCTTTGGGCGGCCACGTTGAGGCTCGGGTCCCACCTGTGAAACACAAACAAACAATGCTTACAACTTCACCAACACTATGACACCTGAAAAAACAACCGCTACTGCAGCCCACTAGACATTGCTCACCTTGCCCGAGTCGGCTCCGGTGCCGATATCCTGCTTTGCTCATCGCTTCACACCTTCAAAAAAAAAAAAAAAACACCCCACACCAACAAAGACCACGCACCATAATGTAGTCATATAGCCACGTCCACCTTCCCTCCAACACCACATGCCGACCTACCTTGTCACGGCGCTCAACTCTCCTCCATCGCTCTTTGGTGCGTATCTTGTCCCTCTGCATCTGAAAAAAAATTATTAAACAAGTCACCCAGATGCCAATCAGTAGCTTAACAGTTCCAGAGGTCTTGTTTCTATTTAGGAATACCATCTAGAGTCCAGCTACAGCTTGCCATTAAAAAAAAAAAAAACCAGACCAAACTTTAAGCCCCACACATACCAGCCTTCACACCTTTGAGATTCAGTCTGCTTCCCTACCGCTGAACAGCCCCTCCCAGAAGGCTCCAATCGTCTCCATAAAACGCTACTGAAATGACTGTCCACGCAGTCTGCCGCAGCTACTCCATCCGAGATGACTGTACAAGCCTTGCCTACATGGTTGAGGCATATCAACATATTAACCGTAGACTCTTTTCGCTATTCCACCTACCCCTGACTCCACACCCCTGGGCAGAGCAGCTCCGAGCCAAACACCACACCACCGACACTACGCAGAACGCTACAAACAATGCGATTCAAAGACGAGAGAAAACTCTCAGCAAGAAGAATGACTCCCAGACAGGAAACTCTGTTGGCACAAAGACCTACAGGGGTGCAACAGTGAGGCGAGGAGACTCTATGGCAGGCCCAGAAAAAGATGAACATAACGGCCCGTTAAAAGAAGTTACTGGCAAAACAGAGATGATGGATGCGCAAGCAGCCTGGCTTCAAGACCTAAGAACGTGAGGACGCAGGGAAGTCGTCCCAGTCCGTGACAATGGATGGCTAGAGAACAGAGCTGCTGACACAGCCCGGAACGATGCCGCAAAGAGAGGACCGACCAGAAGCTTCCAAAGACGATCCGCGCTTTAAGCTTGCAACGCAAGAAAAGAAGCACCCGATGGCACTAGGCCGATGAGTACGGCATTCGAGACCCTAGGGATGGCACCCGAGGCGCATGCCGCGCTCCTTGAGTGAAAAGAGCAACGAGGACATCGAGACCCGAAAGGTCTAAGACACAGAAGACAGACTACACAGACACCACAACAACACAGACACAGGCTGGAACTGCCCTGCCCTGCCCACACTAGCATCGTACCGAAAGTAACCTGCTTCCTTTAGCTGCCCAAAAGGAACTGTTCCTGGACAGCCCTCTCCCCTACGCTAACTTCAAAACCCCTCCCTGCAGTTCCCAACCTCGTCCCTCCCCCGGGCCCGCTCCCCATCCCTGCTCCCTCAACTTAGCTGTCAGAGGGCCGGGGGTCTGAATCCATCCTCAGCAAAAACCACATCAGCAAACCAACATTCCCGCAGTTGCCAGGTTCCTCTTTGTCACCTGCCAAAAAAAAAAGCCACCAGTACCAGCAGTAAGCATCGTGTCGGTCGACACAGACCTCTTCCACAACCCTCCTCCTCAAAAGCAACGGCCTTCCGCTCACCCGCTTCACAGGAATTCCGGTGTCGGACGCTGCAGCCGTCATCGCTTCTGCCGCCGAAGATACCTAACAGAAAGCTACCGTTGCGCTTGCATTGGCATGCGGCTTCGCCCTTCCAAGCCTGCTTGCGGCACCTGAAAAAAAACCACAAGAACAAAAACGCACGTCCTGAGATACTGCCCAAAACCGCAGCCTGCCCATACTGATTCCCATCTCCCGCTCCTTTACCTCGACCGCTCGCCTGCCCTGCCTCCGCTGTTTACAGGTCGGCACGTTCAGGCTCGGGTACCGCCTATAAGGTGCACACAACAAGAGATGCTTACAACTTCACCAACACTACAACACCTGAAAAAAGTAACTCCTACTTCAGCCCGCTAGCAAGGCTCACTTGCCCGAGTCGGCTCCGGTGCTGATGTCCTGCTTCCCACCTTCAAAATGAAAAACCCAAAACTATAAGCTAGTCATCTAGCCACGGTCGCATCTTCCTCCGATACCACGCACCGACCCGCCTTCTCACGGCGCTCTGCTCGCGTCTCCTCCGCCGCCCTTTAGGCACTCGTCTCTCTGCATCTGCAAAAGCAATATCGAACAAGTCACCCGGATGCAGAGCGATAGCTTAACAATTCCAGAGGTCTTGTTTCCATTTAGGTATACCATCTAGATTCTCACTAGAGCCTGCCATTAAAAAAATCTGGTCATCCCCCATGCGTCTGCATAGCGCTACAGAAAAACTCCCCTTGCCTGCTGCGTATATGGCTCCTTGCTCTGAAATGGACTGTACACCCCTTTGCCTACAAAGTCTAAGCTTATCAACATGTTAGCCTTAGAATCTTATTGTTATTCTTTTGCTGACTATCACTGCTATGCCCCCAGGCAGAGCAGCTCCAACCCAGACACAAACACGCACAGACCAACACTGCACACAAACAAGACAAATGGCATGACCCAGACACATAAAAACAAGCTCTAAGAATGACTCTTGGACCAGAGACATAGTTCGGCAAGAAGACTACCATGAGGAAGATTCTATGGCGGCCCGAGAAGAGTCAAATGTGGCCCATGGCAAAAAATATGGCCGCAACTGGGATGAAGCATGCACAAGAAGCCTTGCTAAAAACCTATACACCTAGGGATGCAGGGAAAAGTCCAAACATCCACGAAAACGGACCGCTCAAGATCAGAGCTGCTGACGCAGCCCAGAACGATGCCGCAAAGAAGACCGACCGGAAGCCTCTGAGAAGCAAACCTATCCACGCTTTAAGCTTGCAACGCAAGAAAGAAGCACCCGATGGCACTAGGCCGATGAGTACGGGCATTCGAGACCCTAGGATGGCACCCGAGGCGCATGCCGCGCTCCTTGAGGAAAGAGCAACGAGGACATCGAGACCCAAAGTCTAAGACACAGAAGACAGACTACACAACACACAACAACACAGACACAGCTGGAACTGCCCTGCCCGGCACACACTAGTCTTGTGCTGAAAAGTAACCCGCCCAAAAACTGTTCCTGGACAGCCCTCTCCCCTACGCTAACTTCAAAACCCCTCCCTGCAGTTCCCAACCTCGTCCCCTCCCCGCCGGGCCCGCTCCCCATCCCTGCTCCTCAACTTAGCTGTCAGAGGGCCGGTCTGAATCCATCCTCAACAAAAACCACATCAGCGAACCAGGACACCTGCATGCCAGGCTCCTCTTTCACCTGCCAAAAAACAAACACAAACCAGTGCCAGCAGTAAGCATCCTGTCGACACAGACCTCTTCCACAACGCCCTCCTCCTCAAAAGCAACATGGCCTTCCGCTCACCTGCTCCGCAGGAATTCCAGTGTCGGACACTGCGGCCGTCATCGCTCGTGCCACCTAAGATACCAAGAGACAGAAAACTACCGTTGCGCTCGTGAGAAGTCACCAGCCCCGGCTCCTCCTCGCCGCTACCCCAGCTCTCCTCAAACGCTCATCCAATTCCAAAGGCTGTCCGCAGGGTGCCTGCAAAACAAAGAGAAGTGAACTCCTGACATTTACAGTTTGAGGGCCTGCCACAAGCTGCAAAGGTTCTAGGGACAAGACAGCATTCTGCAGCGATCGGGAACGGCAATGAGCCGTGCCATACCCTGAAAGACACTACGCCTTATGTCCCTCGCTTTCTCGAAAAATACCAAAGCTTCATATACAGATGCAGACAAGATGCTCACCCTAACCCCTGCCAGATAATCTCACATCAGCCTGTTAAGAGAGATGATATCAGCAACTTACGCAGCATACAGCAAAGCTGGTGAAGAAAACAAGGTTCCATCTTGAATAAAGCCAGGAATTCCAGGAAGATGCAATGCACCTAGAATAAAGAAAAAATGCATCCTATTAAACCATCATGCCACCCTGAACACTCAAAACAAAATTACTGACCTGAAACAAAAGCAGCTGCATACAAGTTACTTTCCATTATACATGCTGCTGAACCTTGACCAGTCCTGAAGTTCCTACCTCAAACAGACACCTCCGGTTCTCTAAACATCAAAATGCATCTGCCCAAACAGCTTACCAGCTCAAAAGCTGCAAAGACTGAAGGAACAGCAGAGCACCACCAAAGAAGCCCAGGAGCAGAAGAGCTCGTACAGCAGGGCCTGTGGCTCATATACCCCGGCCCCCACCACCCTTCCCACAATCCCCTGGGAAAGGGGAGGGGAACCACCAGAAGGCATAAAGGCGGCCGGAGGAGCAGCAGGGAGTTTTCTCATCTGCCTTCAGTTCACGGCGTGCAAAGCGCCGAGCAGAGAAAGCGACCCTTACTGGAAATGACAATACTGCTCTTTTACTGCAACTACATCTACACTGCATCAACAACGTGACTGGGTAGGTAACTAAACAATTTCAAATTACTTTTCTTAATCTTTAGATGGAAAAAGATAGATGTCCTACTAAGCTCTGTAAGAAAGTACTTCGTTAAATACAATAATGGTATTATTATGAAAAATCATGTGCTTTAGTTTCCTATTAAAAACCCAAAATGCTATGGGGTTACACTTAATTTCTAGCAAGACCATGCATACCTAACTTCTACCAGAACTGCCTTCTGGATAGGACCGAATGACAAAGCAGAATTAGGTCACGTAAGACTCCCTTCTCAACAATATCTCCGGTTGCAAAGTAATTATTTACTGTAAATCGCCGATGATTCAGGGTCACCTCAACGGTCTCTCCGAATGACTCCCTTAAGAGAACTAGGTGAGTCCCAAAGGACAGAAAACACCAAAAAACCATGGAAAAACAAGAAGTATCAGACACTGTATGAAGCAGCCTAATTAACACCTAAGTAGCTAGAACAAAAACAAATTGCAAAACAGAACAAAAACCACCACGGGAGATGTGTGATAAAAATAGATGAAGGCCATTGCCTTCTCTGAAAAACCTCAGAGGAGATCTGAGCTGACGATAGACATCTTTGGGGTACCAGCTACCAAATAAAACCTACTATAAGGCAGAAAACAAAAGACTGCTCGCGAGCACAAAGATGGCTTTGGAAAAGGTTCTGACAGAACAAGAGGCATCGTCACAGGGATTAGAGAGAATCCCGAAGGGCCAGAGAGACCAAAGAAGTCTCGGATGCAATGAGCTCAAAAGGAATTGAACAAAGTACAGGTGTCCTCAGGACCGGGGACAAAGTGCACCAAAGGGATGAGGACAGAAAGACCGACCGGGCAATAGATGCGGACTCAGAAGGGTTCTGAGGGAAGAGGGGTGCAAAGTGCCTTCCCGAGCTAAAACGGGCTCTAGGCATAGGGGATCTCTCACGCGAGAGCCGCAAAGGGAGCGGAGGAGTCCCGAGGGCCTGAAGACCAAAGAAGCCTCAGAGGTAACAATGAGGAACTGAAGGATTTCAACAAAGTACAGATGTTCATTGGGGCCAGGGCTGAACGAAGGCATCCTAAATGGCAAAGAGTAAGATAAGAGCACAAAAAATAAAATCGAAAGGAGCTAAAGCGCTGGAGTGCTGTGGAGTACAAGAAAGGACTCAGATGACATTGTTATAGAAGTAGAGGAATTAGAGGGGGCAGGGTAAAGAAGAAGCTTGGACACAGCGAGGGCCTTGAGTCTCAGGAGGGTGTCTAGGCAAACTACAGATGACTGAATGGGAGAGAACCGAACAGAGACACCCCGATGGCAGAGAGAAGCAAAGGAGCTGCGTAGCAAGAAAGAAGGACGCTTTCATGGAACAAGAGAGATAGAAGGGGAGATAAAGTGCTCCAAGGTGCTGTGGAGACGAGAAGGTCTCGGGAGGCGTTGCGACTGTAGGAGAGGTGTTGGGGGCTGACGGACAAAAAGGCTTAGGACGACAAGGAGGAACTCGGGTGATCATCCGAGCAGAGTACAGAGGGTCTCGGGTGGCCGGAGACTGAACACAGGAATCCTGGATAGTGTAGAGGAACAAATGAGTGTTCTGTGCTCAAAGATGGCCCCACCTGAAGTGCTACAAATGTGCAGCATGAGAAAGGTCTCAGGAGGCATGCGACGGGAGAAGAAATGTCCGAGAGGAGCCAGAGAGACAGAAAAAGATTGGAGACCGGCGATTAAATCCGGAAGGGATCTGCACCGAAAACATGTCATCAGAGGCCAGGAACAAATAGCACGGCTAAGGGAAGAGAGGACAGAATGACTGCTGGTCACAGATATGGACTCGGGAAGTCCTCAGGAACAGGGATGTGAGGTCTGCTGCAAAGCTAAAAGTGTGCTAAGGCAACCTCGAAGGCATCGATAGGCATCGTGACACCAATAGAGGTCCCGGTTGGCCAAAGACACCAAAGGCGGCTCAGGGACACAAGGAAGAAGTCCGGAGGGATTTGAACAGAGTACAGGTGTCGTCAGGAGGCCGGGGACCAATGGAGGCACCCTAGATGGCAGAGCGCTCTGAGGCACAAACAAGCCCACAGATGGGTTCTGAGGGACCACGAGGGATCAAAGTCCGCTACAGAGCTCAGACAGGGCTGTGGTACACAAAAGAAGGTTCGTGGAGGCACGGTGGCTGGGAGCAGAGGTCGTGAAAGCTCAGAGGATAGACAGATTGAAAGGAGCAGTGTCACCAAGTGCTGTGGAGCCAAGAAGGTCTCGGAGGCATCCTAGCTGGCATAGAAAAAAAAAGAATGCTCTTATTTGGGAACGAGTTGGGAGAGTGCGATTGTGACAAAATGAGCCCAAAGGGGGCTTACGGAGCCAAAAGTGTGCTGCAGGGAACATCGAAGACCTCGGGAGGCATCGTGACAGTAGCAGAGGGTTCTGAGAGGACAGACAGAAGAAGGCTCGAGTCATGATGTGTCCTCAGGGGACCAGGGACTGCACAGAGGTATCCTAGCTAGCATAGAGGACAACAAGAGCGTCCCGGAGATGAAAGGTGGCATCAGGAAAGGTTCTCGGGAGGGAGAAGGGCGCAAAGTGCGCTACAGAGCCAAGAGAGGCTGTGGGGCACGAGGATGGCGTCGGGAGCACGATGACGGCAGCAGAAGGGGTGCTGAGAGAGAGACAGAAGGCGGCTCTGGGACACAATGCAAAACTGAAGAAGGTGTCCCAGCAATGTACAGATGTCCTCAGGGACGAGCGACTGAAATCGAGGCATCCTAGATGGCAGTGAACAAGGTAAGAGAGCTCTGGGGCACAGAGCAAGCCTGAGGAAGGGTTCCGTCTGAATGAGAGAGATACAAAGAGGCGGCAGAGCTCCAAGGGTGCCAGGCCCTGAGGACAGTCTCGGGAGGCATCGTGATGAGAACGAGAGGGCCCCGGGGGGACAGAGACCAACAAAGTATTGCTGACACAATGAGGTGCTCGGAAGGGGATCTGAACAGAGTACAGACGTCCTCAGGGGACTGGGGACTGAACGGAGGCATCCGACATGGCGGAGGGGAAGGCAAGTGTGCTCTGGGGCACAGTGAAGGCCCGAGGAAGAGTTGTGTCTGAAAAAAATACAAAGCCTGCTGCAGAACTAAAGGATGGTCGTGGAACACAAGCACGCTCGCAGGAAGCATCGTAACAGAAATAGGGGCGCTGAGGTGGCCAGAGAGACAGATGGTGGCACGAGGTCCATCAAAGGTACTCGGGAGGGGATTTGAACAGAGCATAGATGTTGTGAGGGAGACGCTGACCCACTGGAGGCAAGCGACATGGAGGAGAGGACAAAAAGACCGCTCTGAGGACGAGGAGATGTTCTGACAGACCGAGGGGTACAAATTACGCTCCAGAGATAAAAGTGCCGAGGAGACCCTCTAAAGCCTCGGGATGAACCGAGGGAAAAAGGAAAAAAATAAGACGCAAAGAAAACTTAAAAAGCAACAGGGTACGTGACAAACAACAAAGAATTAAAAAAGAGGGATAGACAGCTTGATAAAAGTAGACATAGAAAGAAAATTTTAAAAGCAAAAGTGTACAAGGCAGAGGAGGAAAAATTATTAAAAAATAGGGACAGAAAACTAGATAAAAGTAGACATAGGGAAAAAATGAAAAATGAAGGCATTAAAGGAGAAAAAACTAAAAATAGGGACAACAAACTAAATAAACAGAGTCATAGAAAGAAAATTGAAAAATAAAGACAGTGAACTGGATAAAAGTAGATATAGAAAAAAATTTGAAAGCAATGTGACACAGGACACAGGAAATAATAAAAATAGGGTTAGTCATCTTGATAAAAGTGAACATAGAGAGAAAATGTTTAAAGTGACAACATAGAGGACAGATAGGAAAAAAGTAAATAATAGAGATAGAAAAATGCATAAATGTGAAGATAGAAACAAAAATTCACACATGAAAACATTGAGAGGAAAAATTTAAAAACAGCGAAGAAACCTGAATAGAGGGAGACATAAAGAAAATTTTTAAAGCGACTGGGTACAGGACAGACTAGAATGAATTAAAAACTAAAGACGGCAAACTGGGTAAAAATAGATGAGGAAAGAAAATTTAAAAGCGGGTACAGGACAGACAGGAAAAGTTTAAAAAATAGAACGGAAATTTAGAAGCGACGGGGCACAGGACAGAGAGGAAAAAATTAAAAAATAAAGATAGTGAACTGGCTAAAAGTAGACATAGAAAGAAAATTTTAAAAGCGACAGGGTACGTGACAGACAGGAAATAAAAAATAGCAAGGCAGCTTCATAACAGTAGACATAGCATTGAGGTTTTACCCGGCTGACAACTAAGCACCATACAGCTGCTTGCTCACTCCCTCACAGTGGGATGGGGGAGAACTGGAAGGGTAAATGTGAGAAAGAAGCTCATAAGTTGACATAAAAACAGTTTAATAATTAATAAGAAATTTAAAAAAAAAAAGGGTGGGAACCAACAAAGAGAGAGGAAAATAAAACCCAAGAAAAACAAGCGGTGCAAATGAAAACAATTGCTCACCACCGACCACCCGATGACCACCCAGTTCTGAGCAACCCCCACCACAACAACAACCTCCACCCCCAGTTTTATTGCTGAGCGTGATGTCATACGGTCTGGAATATCCCTTTGGGCAGTTGGGGTCAGCTGTCCCGGCTGTGTCCCCTCCCATCTCCTTGCGCACCCCAGCCTGCTCGCTGGCGGGGCAGGGTGAGGAGCAGAAAAGCCCTTGGCGCTGTGCGAGCGCTGCTCAGCGATAACTAACATCCCTGTGTTATCAACACTGTTTTCAGCACAAATCCAAAATGTAGCCCCGTACCAGCTACTATGAAGAAAACTAACTCTATCCCATCCAAAACCACACGCAGAAATAAAATTTTAAAAGTGAAGTGGTACAGGAAACACAAGAAACAATTAAAAAATGGGGACAGAAAAGTAGATAAATGGAGACATAGAAAGAAAATTTAAAAGGGGTGGGGTACAGGAAGAAAGAGAAGGAAAACAATAAAAAAATAGGGACAGCAAACAATAAATGTTGACATAGCAAATGTAATAAGCGATGGCATTTAGGAAAGAGAAAAAAATTAAAAATAAGGATAAGGTAAAAAATAGAGACACACATGGAAATATAATCTTAAAAGTGACAGGGCACATGACAGGAATAAATTAAAAAATATGAACAGAGAGTTTCATAAAAGTAGACATAGAATGAAAATTGAAAAAGCAAAAGGGTTCAGGACAGACAGGAAAAAATAAAAATAAAGACAGTGAATTGGTTAAAGGAGACACAGAAAGAAAATGTGACAAAGTGGATAAATATCTCCAAAGTGGATAAACTTAGACATAGCAAGAAAATTGGAGCGACAGGGTACAGGACAGACAGGAGAGAATTAGAAAATGAAGACAGTGAACTGGATAAAAGTAGCCATAGAAGCAAAATTTAAAATTGACGGAGTATAGTATAGACAGGAAAAAATTTAAAAGAGGAGGACAGGAAACTAAATAAATGGAGGCATAGAAAGAAAAATTTTAAAGCAACTGGGTACAGGACAGAGAGAGAGAGAGAGAGAGGAGAATAAATAGGGACAGGGAATCGGATAGAGGGAGACAGAAATGAAAAAGGGACAGGCTACAAGAAACACAGGAAAGAATTAAAAAATAGGAACAGGGATGAGAACAGAAGGAAACATTGAAAGAAAATATAAAAAGTGACAGGGTATAAGGAAGAAAGGGAGGAATTAAAATTTAGGGAAAAGAAGCGGGATAAAGGGAATTGTTGAAAGAGAAATTAAATAGCGATGGGGTACAAGAAATATAGGGAGGAATTAAACAATCCAGAAAAGGAGGCTGATAGAGGGTGACATAGAAGGAATTTTAAAAAGCAACTGAGTACAAGAAATATAGACAAGAATTAAAACACAGGACAGGGAGGTGGATAGAGGAAAATGTAGAAAGAAAATTTAAACAGTGATCGGGTACAGGAAAACAGGCATATTAAAAGAACAGGGACAGGGAGATGGATAGAAGGAACCATAATAAGAAAATTGTCAAAGCAACGGGGTACAAGAAACACAGGAAATACTTAAAAAACAGGGACAGGGAGATGGATAGAAGGAAACGCAGAAAGAAAATGTAAAAAGTGATGGGGTACAGGACAGAGAGGAATTAAGAAATAGGGACAGGGCGCCAGAGAGAGGAAACGTAGGAAGAGAAATTAAAATGCAACACGGTACCAGAAACACAGGAAAGCATTAAAAAATAGGGAGAGGGAGCCGCAGAGAGAGAAACGTAGGAAAAATTAATAGATGAAGTGGTACAGGGCAGAGTTGGCAGAAGAGAACAAGTTTTGGGGAACCAGATGGGTAGCTGGGGAGGCAGAGATCCAGGGAAGGGCGGCGGAGATGGACCGGGACGCACACGAGACAATGCGCGACTCGCCACAGCTCCTGGCACCGGCAGGAGACCTTCACCGACCCAACGCTTTTCTCTGTGCCTCGGTGGCAGGTACCTACACACTCCTCTCCCACGAGGCTTCCCAGCGGCTCGCACGAGCGGCCGATGGAGGCACCGAGCTCCCAGCACCGTGTGCTGGTGGTCTG